>NC_073746.1:116444319-116744557 GCF_029784135.1 Toxorhynchites rutilus septentrionalis
ATAAGGCAAAAGAAAGTATGTAAATCATTCCTTCTCACCCACAAAAAGAATTTAGAAACCATGTCAATCTCTCTCAATCAAAATTTCTTCCCTAACCTATATGGATCATGTTCTCCGCCTTTTTCCGGTCATCTTCTTATCTCGTTCAACTGCACCAGAGATGACCATTCGGTGATCCTTTCACGAAAGCAACACAAAATAGGTGGAGGCCATCGACAATTCTGTTTGGTTAGCTTCTCTCGACCGAACTATTCCTGCATTCCCATCGTTGATATTACGCTGCTGTGGTGCAGTTAAAGGAGACAGAGAAAAAAAAATTAACCTATACACCGAACACTAACAACTTGACCAACAGGTTTGTCATTCCACTTTTCGATAATTCGATGCCGCAGAGCAGTATTTATGCGCGTGTTTAGTGGTTTCTTCGTTTTCGTTGATTTATGTTGCTGTCTAAAACTGAAGCAATATATATATGCCGTGGCATTGTTCGTTGGCTTGGCGGGTTTGACACGCACAGTCGATTGGAAGGCGACGAGACGAGGGAGGGATAGAATAGACACTGATGAATGCGATTTGAAATTTTATATCCCACTATTTTCGTCAATTGTAACAAGACAGAGATGGAAAGGTGTCGTTAGCTGGGGTGATCAAGCTTGGTAATTGCTGACATTTTCCGCAGTTGTCCAATTCTGACAAACTCCCCAAACGGCGGATAGCACCACACAATAATTCATCCATTAGCAATAATGTACTATAATCCCATGCATATTCTTGCTAACAAGAACATCCATATTCACTGATATGAACTTAACATCACTATGTTTTGCAATCTTCAATGATTCTAACGTTCCAAAAGAAAGGTTCCTAAGATCCCACGTTCATCCTCTGCTCTGTTCTTCTTCGTTACATATGTTCAAATCTATCATGTTATGTTATTTTTAATTTGACCAGTTTCAGTTGAGACTTCTTTATGTAAGTTTGTTTCAAAGATTCTCTTTTCGAAAACATTTAACTAAAAAAGAATTTTGTCTGATCGAAATTGTTCTAAAATTAATGAGTTACATAAAAATATGTGCCTAACAATACGCTGTTCAGTATACTTCCTCGATATGGAAATTAAAAATAAATGTACAATCGATTAGGTTGATTTAATTCCTCAACAGAAAAATACTGGCCTTATTGACATAAACTAGCTAACACGATGTGCGTTTCGACGTATTCGACCAGCATTAAATCGAAATAAAACACGATATAAACATATTTGAAAAAAAAACATCTTCAACATCTAAAACATTTTTCTTTCAATTTTTTCTTTTTCATCAGAAAAAAAGGATAACAATAGTAAATGTTTACTATACAAATTTTCATTTGGTTTCTTGAACTGCTTCCGAATGCGCAATATTTTTTGTCTTTCTGATTTTTTTATTAGATGACTTCTCTATGTATGAACTATGTAGCTCCTCCTGCAAAACACAGATATTACAAAAGACAAGTAGACAAAGAGACAAAGAGACAAAGAGACAAAGAGACAAAGAGACAAAGAGACAAAGAGACAAAGAGACAAAGAGACAAAGAGACAAAGAGACAAAGAGACAAAGAGACAAAGAGACAAAGAGACAAAGAGACAAACAGACAAACAGACAAACAGACAAACAGACAAACAGACAAACAGACAAACAGACAAACAGACAAACAGACAAACAGACAAACAGACAAACAGACAAACAGACAAACAGACAAACAGACAAACAGACAAACAGACAAACAGACAAACAGACAAACAGACAAACAGACAAACAGACAAACAGACAAACAGACAAACAGACAAACAGACAAACAGACAAACAGACAAACAGACAAACAGACAAACAGACAAACAGACAAACAGACAAACAGACAAACAGACAAACAGACAAACAGACAAACAGACAAACAGACAAACAGACAAACAGACAAACAGACAAACAGACAAACAGACAAACAGACAAACAGACAAACAGACAAACAGACAAACAGACAAACAGACAAACAGACAAACAGACAAACAGACAAACAGACAAACAGACAAACAGACAAACAGACAAACAGACAAACAGACAAACAGACAAACAGACAAACAGACAAACAGACAAACAGACAAACAAACAAACAGACAAACTGACAAACAGACAAACAGACAAACAGATAATCAAAAATTTAACGAACGCAATGATGAATCGGCAACACTTGTGACGAACCATATAAATTAGACTTCTCTTCAATGAGTTTTTTTTCTGAAAAAGATGGTTTAAAAAGAGTGATCTTCCTAGCCAAATGATTGCACGTCCGCTTGCTAAGCGAACGGTGTTAACTCCAATCCTAGGACCCTCCATTGATTTATCTCCTAATTGGATTTTCACGATGTTTTACAAAGATAGAGAACAAAATGAATCTTTCTTCCTCTCTCTTTGTTCTATTTGAGTTGCTGGAAAGATGATCGATGAAAGAGAGAGCGAAATTATTCCTTTTGCGATAAACTTGTATGTCTCGTAAATTACAAAACTGTGCGTTTCGCCCTCACTATATGTCCGTTTTATTTGTATCACAAAAATTGTGCTACTCTTCGGTCTGTTTTAATTTTAGTAAAAAACATTGGAAAAAACTTTTTGCAAAACATTTTTTTTTTTTTTTTTTTTTTATTAAATCGTTTATTTTTACAGGCTCAGTTACATAAGTTTAAAGGAGCCAAACTCCTGACTGTATTGTTACAAGTATATATAAACATTTTTCCTTAATTCTAATGTTAATGGTGTAGAAAACCGATTACTCGCGGTCTACTCGAGTTTAGAAGGGTGACATATTTTCTTCAGGAAAAGGAAGGGATAAAAGGATATGTTGACAATGTTCACTCTCACATTCACACTCAATTTCATTACACTCAATTCTTAAGCCTATCTTATATCTAAAATGTTTTTACAGTTCACCTTATTCTATTGTTAATAAGAAGGGATTTGATTTCTCGCGAAGAAAAAGGAAAAGGAGAATATAAGGATATAAGGATAATCAGACACGAAGATCGATAACTTTTAGGAAGACATATATTTGGGACATGTAATCAAGGTCTAAACCAGCCAACACATCTCTCACCGGCACATTGGGCTGCCTTCCTCTAGCCCGAAGAGAGTTTTCTAAATTCGATCTGGCAACAAGATACTCCTCGCACGACCAAACAACGTGTTCGACGTCGTGGTAACCTTGGCCGCAGGCACAGATATTGCTGTCGGCAAGATCAAAACGAAAGAGTAGCGCGTTTAACGAACAGTGATTGGACATGAGTCGGGAGAAGGTGCGAATAAAGTCCCGACTCAAGTCCAGACTTTTGAACCATGGTTTGAGGCTAACCTTAGGGATAATTGAGTGGAGCCACCGGCCCAATTCATCTTCGTTCCATTTGCGTTGCCAGTTAACGATGGTATTTTTACGAACTAAAGAATAAAATTCATTGAAGGCGATTTGACGCTGATAAATTTCGCCTTCAATTGCACCTACCTTTGCTAATGAGTCAGCCCTCTCATTACCCGGAATTGAGCAATGTGAAGGGACCCAGACAAAGGTAATGACATAACAGCGTCTGGATAAAGCACTCAAAATTTCTCGTATTCTCTCAAGGAAGTACGGCGAGTGCTTTTCCGGCCTCACTGAACGGATAGCTTCAACAGAGCTAAGACTATCTGTTACAATGTAATAGTGTTCAACAGGTCGTGAGGCGACGCTGTCCAGCGCCCAGTGTATTGCTGCCAATTCAGCAATATACACTGAGCAAGGATACTGAAGACTGTGTGAGGTGCTAAAAAAATTGTTGAACACTCCAAATCCTGTGGACTCATTCATAGAGGACCCATCAGTAAAGTACATATTATCACAATTGACACGCCCATACTTTGCTTCGAAAATCGTAGGAACGATCCCCGATCGATGATAATCTGGAATTCCATGGATATCCTGCTTCATGGACAGATCAAAATGTACAGAGGAATTGATGTAGTCAGGAAAACAAACACGGTTGGGAATATACGAAGAAGGATCAACCTGCATGGAGACGAATTCATGATATGAGCTCATGAATCCAGAATGAAAATTTAGCTCGATCAGCTGCTCAAAATTTCCGATCACCAATGGGTTCATGACCTTACACCGGATGAGGAACCGAAGAGATAATAAATTGAAGCGATCTTTTAGTGGGAGTAGGCCTGCCAAAACCTCGAGACTCATGGTATGCGTTGAGGGCATACATCCCAACGCAATACGGAGACAAAGATACTGAATTCGCTTGAGTTTAATGAGGTGTGTTTTGGCAGCTGATTGAAAACAGAAACTGCCATACTCCATCACTGAGAGAATAGTTGTTCGATACAACATTATAAGATCTTCGGGATGGGCTCCCCACCAGGTGCCGGTAATTGTACGGAGAAAGTTTATTCTTTGTTGACATTTTTTACTCAGATACCTAATATGGGCCCCCCAAGTACATTTGGAGTCGAACCATACCCCAAGATACTTGAATGACATAGCATGAGTGATCGGTTTACCCAAAAGTTGAAGCTTTGGTTTTGCTGGTCTATGCTTCCTAGAAAAAACCACCATCTCTGTTTTCTCCGTGGAGAATTCGATCCCTAGCCCAATGGCCCAGGTTGAAAAATTGTTCAAAGTATCTTGTAAGGGTCCTTGCAGGTCGGATTCGTTTGATCCTACGACAGACACCACTCCATCATCTGCAAGTTGTCTTAGGCTGCAATTTTGTGTAAGGCAATTGTCGATGTCGCTTACATAGAAGTTGTACAAAAGGGGGCTTAAACATGAGCCCTGGGGGAGGCCCATGTAAGAGAACCGACTTACTGCCGAATCTCCGTGAGAAAAGTTCAAATGTTTCTCACAAAGCAAGTTATATAACATATTATTCAATAGAGGCGGCAGACCCCGAAAGTGTAATTTGTCTGACAAAACCTCTATTGAAACAGAATCAAAGGCCCCCTTTATGTCCAAGAATACTGAAGCCATTTGTTTTTTTCCGGCGTAAGCCATTTGAATTTCTGAAGAAAGCAACGCAAGACAATCATTCGTCCCCTTGCCCCTGCGGAACCCATATTGTGTATCTGAGAGTAAGCCATTCGTTTCAACCCAACGATCAAGGCGAAACAAGATCATTTTCTCCAACAATTTCCGTATACAAGACAGCATTGCTATTGGGCGGTACGAATTGAAGTCGGACGCGGGCTTTCCGGGTTTTTTAATAGCTATAACTCGTACTTGTCTCCAATCATCTGGAACAATATTATGCTCCATAAACCGATTGAATAAATTCAACAAGCGATGTTTCGCCACATCAGGGAGGTTTTTCAGCAAGTTGAACTTAATTCTATCCGATCCCGGCGCAGAATTGTTACATGAAAGGAGAGCAAGAGAGAATTCTACCATCGAAAACTCGGAATCAAGATCGCACCTATCTTGTGAAATATCTCGAACAATTTTTTGTACAGGAACGGAATCGGGACAAACCTTCCGTGCAAAATTTAAAATCCATCGATGTGAATATTCCTCGCTTTCATTCGTTGAAGAGCGATTTCTCATGTTTCGAGCCACTTTCCATAATTTTTTCATTGACGTTTCTCGTGACAGACCTCCCACGAAATTTCGCCAATAAGCACGTTTTTTCCCTTTGATCAAGTTTTTAAATTGATTTTCAAGGGATAAATACGTTTGAAAATTCTCAATGGTTCCACTTTTCCGAAAAGCTTTAAATGCATTCGATTTATCCAGATAAAGCTTGGAACATTGGCTATCCCACCATGGATTGGGAGGCCTTCGACGAATAGTGGAACCTGGGATGGGTTTCGTTTGAGCGCGAACCGCGCTGTCATAGATCAAACGAGAAAGGAAGTTATACTCCTCCAATGGAGGTAAACCATCTTTGGAATTGATGGCTAGAGCAATCGCGTCCGCATATTTTTTCCAGTCAATGTGTCTTGTGAGGTCATATGCCATGTTTATAGATTCAGAAGAATTCGACCCTATGGTGATGGAAATTTCGATTGGCAAGTGATCACTACCGTTGGGATCCTGGATTACATTCCACTTGCAATCTAACGATAGTGAATTCGAGCAAAGCGAGAGGTCAAGAGCACTTGGGTTAGCAGGAGGTTTAGGTACACGTGTTGTTTCCCCAGTGTTCAAAACGGTCATATTGAAGCTGTTACAAAGGTCATATATCAACGATGAACGATTGTCGTCGTACTGTTCCCCCCAGGCAGTTCCGTGAGAGTTGAAGTCTCCCAAGATCAATCGTGGCTCAGGAAGGAGTGAGCACATGTCAACAAGTTGCTTGCGGCTAACCGCAGATCTCGGAGGCCAATACAAGCTGACTATACAAAGGTCTTTGCCTCTGATGTTTGCATGACAGGCAACAGCTTCGATTCCTCCAATAGGTGGAAGGTCAATTCTAAAAAAAGAGTGACACTTATTGATCCCCAATAGTACCCCTCCGTATCTGTCATCGCGGTCCAAGCGTATTATATTAAAATCGTGGAAAGAGAGATCATTTTGAGAAGAGAGCCAGGTTTCGGACAGTGCAAAAACATCACAATTGACTTTATGAATTAGAAATTTGAATGTATCCAATTTAGGGGTAAGACTACGACAATTCCACTGTAAAACAGTGATATCTCCGACCTCTCTATTTAAATTAGACATCAAGAGAGATAATCATTGCAAGGAGGGGCCATGTTTGCATCAATTGTTGCAAAATTGTCTTTAATACTGGAAGCATTGAGATGACAATGGTTCTGATGGAGTCGGAAACATTAAAACACTTGAAGATTTGATCCAAAAGGTCAGACAACTTTATAAATCCCGATTGGGAAGTTGAGCTGGACGGAAAAATAGGGACAGTTGGGGTTTTTGATGTCCCCTCGAGTGCTGGGTCGTTCGAAGATGAACTATTCCCACGGAAACCAGGGGGAACCTGATTTTGCTTGTCCGCTGCACTCGATTTTTTAGGCAAGCTAACAGGGGGTATCACCGGAGGGACTTGTCCTTGAACTTTGGGAGTGGTCACATTTTTGCGCCGGGGATTCCCTTTGGAAATAACCGTTGTGCCCCCGCTAGCTGTGTCCGCTTCTATTTCGTCAACTGGCAACGTAGCGAAAACATTATGTGTGTTGATTGGTTGTTGCTCTTGAGCCAGTGGAGAAGCGCCCTTCAAAATTTCCGCAAAAGTGCGCTTCGAGCGTTCCTTCAAAGAGCGCTTCTGTTTATCCCAGCGACTCTTGTAAGTTTCACAAGCTGAGAGCTCATGTGGGGATCCCCCGCAATATGGACATTTATGCTCAGTCGCACTGCAGGATTTCCCCTCATGTTGCTCTCCGCAAGTGGCACAGCGCTCCTTGTTGGCGCAATAATCTGCTGTATGACCAACTGACTTGCATTTGTTGCAAGTCATGGGCTTTGGCACGAAGAGTCGCACTGGAAGCCTTAATTTATCCACCATAACGTAGTCAGGGAGGGCGGAACCAGCAAAAGTTACTCGAAACGAGTTGGACGGCGTGAATTTTTTTTCTTCCCCATTCTGGGAAACTTTTCCTAGTTGCTGGCAGTCCAATATTTTAATTTGCTTCAAAGGGAGCTGTTTAAATCTGCCATCTCCCTCTTTTATTATTTCGCTCGTCAGACCCGTTTCTGTAATCACCCCCGCAATTTCTACGTTATGGCAGGGCACATATACGCGATATTCTATTACAAAACGATTGTCGACAACAATATCGTTAGCGTGCTTCCGATTAGCCACGACAACACGCAGTTTGTTCGGTCTAGCCTTTCTAATTTCGACCACGGAGGAATAATATCTTGCCAGATCTTTAGAAATTTGAATGACATTTAGAGATTTTCCTTTTGGTTTGGGCCGGAAGAAAACAACCCATGGGCCAGATCCAAGTGAATCTTCTGGATAGACCTTGACACGAGGAGAGGAAACAACTGAGGGGGACGAGGTCGATTGTTGAGCGGGATCAGGAACAGTAGGGCTGGGAGGCAAGTTCGGGAGTTGATCGGAAGCGGGAGCAGGAGATTGAGGGGGTGAAGAGGAAAGGTTTGCAAATTTTCTTGAGGGGGGCTTGTTTAGGTGACTTAACTCTCCCTCTAAAGAGACATCCGAGGGGGGAACGCGTTTAAGCGACTTTCCAGCTCCCGTAGATATGGAGGGGTAGACAGTGGATTCAATCTCCATGTCAACGGTTCCTTCTTCATCTGCCATTTAAAGTGGCAGATGTACACTTTTTAGTTAATTTTTCAATTTTTTGTTTGTTTTTTCTTTCTAAAGCTAATAAACTTAACCTAATAAAATTATTGATACTTATAATGCACACCACACCAATGCGGATAATCTCCAACGCGTATCAATCCTTCGGTGCAGCTGAACCGGTGTATCGCACCACAGCACGATAATGGTGTCGATGACGAGAGGCGATAAATTCACCAGCACACAGCACACAGCGCCCGCGCTGCAGGCCTTCTTCCTCCTGCTTGTTGTGTCCGCTTCAATGCAATCCAGCTACAATCTAGGGAATCCCGTTATTGCGCACAATCACTTGACCAGTCACGAGAATAACGGTATCACTTCAACGATACACGATCACGAAATATATGCGTCCGGCGGCTTCGAACTTAGGAAGACGAATCGATTTTGCTGTGCAAAACATTTGACCGATTAATTTTAAAAACAGTGGATTATTTTGCAAGAAACCGTATTTAAGTTTGGGGAAACCCCACTCCGCCGACTTGACTTACTAATCTATATATATAAAAATGGATTTCTGTCTGTCTGTCTGTCTGTCTGTCTGTCTGATTCTTATGGACTCGGAAACTCCTGAACCGATCAACATGAAAATTGGTATGTAGGGGTTTTTGGGGCCGGGGAAGGTTTTCGTGATATTTTGAGACCCCTCCCCCCTCTCAAAGGGGAGGGGGAGTGCTGCCATACAAATTAAACACAAATTTCTACATTACTCGAGAATTAATCAAGCAAATGAAACAAAACGAGGCATATTGAAGGTTTAGGGTGCAATAAATGTTTCTATGGTGGTTAAACTCTCCACCCCCCTCTCTAAGGGGGGGCTGCCATACAAACGAAACACAAATTTGTGCATTACTCGAGAACTAATCAAGCAAATGAAACCAAATTCAGCATGTGGAGGTTTTAGGGTGCAATAAATACCTTTACGGTGGTTAGACACTCCACCCCCCCCCCCCTCTCTAAGGGGCAGCTGTTATACAAATGAAAAACAAATTTCTGCATAATTCGAAAACTAATCAAGCAAATGGAGCAAAATTTGTCATACGAATGTTTTAGGGGACCCGAAACGTTTCCACGGAGAATAGACACTCTTCCCCTTTATCTGAGGAGGGGGACTGCCATACAAATGAAGCATACATTTCTGCATAACTCAAGAACTAATCAAGCAAACTAAACCAAATTTAGGAGGCAAGAAACATTTCTAAAGTGGTTCAACACTCCTCCCATCATTCTGAGAGGGGGGGGGGGGGTGGCTGCCATACAAACGAAACACAACAAAACACAAACGAAAAAACAAACTTCTGCATAACTCGAGAACTAATGAAGCACAATTTGGGATCTGAGAGTTTTTGGGTATGAGAAATGTTTCTATGATGGTATGACACCCCTCCCTCCTCTGGAATGGAGAAGGGGTCCCATAAAAATATTACACATATTTCAACCAAAAATATTCCAAACTTGACAATTAAAAATTTTCCGAAAACTCTGAAGGAAAAAGGGAAAATTCGGAAAATTGAATTCCCATATGTTCTACAATTACATAGTGACAAGTGCTGTTAGTCCATTTGATATTTAATTTGATATATCAAATGGACGAAACTGGAAAAGGATCTTAATGTGATCCTTAATGCACTCCTATATCTTCTTCTATCTATACCAATAAAAAAGTATCGCCGAATGTATTGAAAACAGCAGAACTCGAGGAAGGAATTGTCCGATTTAGAGATGTCTTTATTCTATCATATTTTCTGTATAAAACATTTATTCCATGTAACGGAGAAACATGTTATTTGCAAGTGGTTGAAAAATCTGCACGAGAATTGTGTCTGAAAATAATCTGATATTATAATGATAAGATTTGTTAGAAATACTAGGAATTTTAAAGTAAAAGGTAAATTCAACGGGGTCGATTAGAAGATCAATCAATGAACAGTTCTACGATTGGACCCATGAACTTGCTCATAGTAAGAAAACGTGAATGTTTGAAGGTTTTGATAACATAAAAGAAATTTTGGGCGGGACGAAGTTCGCCGGGTCAGCTAGTTTATTACTAAATTTCCCAAATTTAACATGATCAGCTATGGTAACATTGATCTCAACACCAACACGGATTAACGAGCTCAATGAATTAAAGTTAAATGTAGTAAATGAAAAGGAGAATTCCTTACTTAATTCCTTACAGTGATTACAATTGCAATAAATAAAATGAAAAATAAAGTTAGTTTGAAATCGATATGGAATAAGCAAAATTAGAGCAAATTGTTTTCGGTGCATTCCATTTTCTACGCCCAAATTAGCGTTGGCAGAAAAGACATCATTCTTGGCAAAAAAATGCTTTTTCTTGTGTTAAAGCGTCAAATGTACAAAAAAAATACATCTCTATGAGCGTTAATATGATCTCTCATTCTCTCACACAGTCGATCGAGTCGGCTGAGGCCTTACGCTGTTTATTTCAATGAGATCTAAAACTTTGTCGAATACACTGTATCGCTATCTAGATTTTGAACAAAATTAGGATTAGTTGTATTTTTTTCAAAGAAAACATAAAAAAGTTGTTGTTAGAAAAACTGTTTTCCCTGTGAAAGTGCCCATCTTCCGATGTATGAACAACTTGTTGAAGATTGTAAGGGCTATATATATAAAAAAAATTTTTTTTGGGAATTTTTGAAAAAATTCGTTTTTGAGAAAAATGAATTTTATTTTTTTAAATAACTTTTTGTAACGAATTTTTTTTCCAAAAAAATTTGGTATTTTTTGTGAAAATTTAAATAATTTTCTATATTTCATCTTTCGACAAGAATTTTTTAGGTACCGTAAACCGCTGACCAAACCATTGATCACTGTTTTCAGAAAAATGTGAACATTTCCGATTGCTTTAGTTAGATTTATACCCAATTATATTTAAAATCGGTACTGGTGTTAAGGTCACAAAACGTTATGGAAAGTTTAGTTCAAAAAAATCCTTAAGCGTTAATTTGGAAAATTTTTAACGGAAAATCTCAAAATGTAGCTTCGAGGTGAAATTGATCAATGTATGTTTTTCAGGATTTTCTAGTGTCATATGCACAGAAATGTATAGAAAATCAATTATTTCTCCACTTACGGTCATTTAAATGATAATTCGAAGGATTGAGGATACAAAAACCTGATTGAATCCACCTAAAGGTGTGGTCATGTCTTTCCATAACTCGATTTAAACATTGATCTGCAGGTCATCCGGAGACCATTCAGGTTATCCTAATGTAACCAAAAACCCTTGAAATGCTCACTAATGAGCTAGTTTTGACAAACCAAGACGTTCGATATGTCGCATAATGGGATTCGGTTCTGATCATTCGTGTTGTTTTTTGTAAAATAGTTGTTTTCTCACTTGTTTGAATAGTAATTACAAGTATTTGTTTACTTATTTAACTCATCAAGTATCGGCTAGAAGTGAATTAATATGTTTAGCGTCTATAAATATTGCTTTGATATGTTGAAAATATGTGCCTTTACCATAATTGAAAATGGAAACGAAAATGCTATTCAGAAAAAAAATTATTTTCATGCAATTTAATAAGTGATTCGTTGAGAACCATTAACAAAAAGATGGTTATTGAATATGTCCGATTAAAAAAGCTTAAAATTAAATTGCATAATACCATTGAAAATTTATGTTTGTTTTCAGTAATACGTTTGATCAATTTCACCCCGGTGATCAATTTGCCCCCGGATGACGGTATCATAGTTTTTAAGTTATAACTTTTTGTAAAAAATTAAGAAAAAAATTCGGCTTTTTCCAAAAAGTAGTCTAATTATTTTTCGAATATTTCAAGCATGCAAAATTGCTTAAATGACCCATGTCTTTACACCCACAGCGTTTCACTACTATCTGAGATGGAGCTGCTAACTCCTAAGACGAGTTGGCATGAAATTCATCTATTGGTGATGTTATAGTAATGCACGAGAATATTATACCCCATATGTATACTTATGAAATTCAATTTTGAGAGCTATTTTCTTGTGAGAGAAGAACGTAGAGCATAAACAATTGTTTTTATCACTTTTGATGCGTGCTCATTTGCAAAGTGTATCTTATTTTGCTCTCTAATATTGCTATGACATATGTATTATACACAAACTCGCCGCTTGAGTAAATGCTATACCAGTATGGGTGGATAGCACATTTAATGAAATTTTTAAACTCATTTAATGCCAAAAATGTGCTAAATATTAGTTTTGGAAACATCTTAACAACTGGCTGTTATCAAAGAAGATGCCCTCAACGCGCAGACAAAAAAAAAAGCATCAACATTGTAGAGGAAGCATTTCCAGTTTTTCAAAATCTGGAGAACGAATTCCGTGCCCTGAAATTGCTCCGAAAGGAAATCACCGTTTCAGAAAACAAACATTTGCGAGATTGGTGGACAAAAAATAGATGCCTAAATCGATTAACGGTTCACTCGTATTTTCGGCGCTTCGATGCCTTGTTCACTGTGCTCACTCTCGGCATTCGTCGAGTGATTTTTTCTGAATCTAATCACAACAAGAATAAACTATGAAAACAGCTCAGCAACGACACAATAAATGAAATTTTCAGATAAAAAAAATCAATTGAACATCGTGGCAGTAGATCAAAAATTCTATGATGTGAGGCTTGCAAATGTGGAATTTAAAATTGGAATGTAATGTAATTGTTAAATCGCAACCATCTCATTCATACACCCCACCATGATCACCATGTTTATATGAATCTCAATAGATGTACAGTCAATCAAATGAATTGTACTACGTGCTGAAGTTGAAGTACATGCCATTCAAATACATGTATTTGAATCTTCAACACATTGGCAATAATACGACATTCGCCACCTATTACAAAACCATAAAGTCACAATTGTACACTTATTATAATTTTTATTTTAGATATTATACAATTTCAAAAAGTATTTCTGTTAGAAAACATTCAAAAACGGATATTTATAAAGTAGTACTACGTGTCAAGAGCAGCCTCACACAACGGTATTTTAAGCTAATTAATTATTTTTAAGAATAATTAAAACTGAGAACTAAGAAATCGAGATCACAATTCATCAGAGCCCTAACTACCCCACTTAGCATGATCATTCTCTCCTCGTCTCAATCAAGCTAAGTCAAAAATACAAAATCACACCCTTCCACCAACCAACCGTGCGGCGCAAGTCCATTCAGATTTGCCAGCAAGACGCCAGAAAAAAATAAGCATACAGAAAAAGAGCATTCATGGCAATAAATCTCTCCGTCGATAAATCCGCTAATGGCAGACTATTCATCAGCTGCCGTAAAACTAGCGATTTTATAATGCGCTCCATTTCCCAAAATCTTGGGAGCGCATTGGCACGACCGGCAGCAATTTGATCGGCCGAGAAAGATGCGCAACTGCAAATCCGCCCAAACCCACCCGTTGTTACGGATTCCCATAAATCTTCGAAAGAGGAGGCGTTCGATCTAATGGAAGGCGGTGAAATGCTGTAAGGAGCTAAAACGATTAGACACCTTGCGTCCCCACTGTACCCGGGTTGTGAAACAAATGGATCTCGGCCCAACGGGTCGGGCGAAAAAGCGCTGTAAGTCGCAAAACGTGATCTATCGCGCGGCAGAGAGAGAATGAGAGAAGAAAACGTGAAAATCGTTTCAACTTTTGTGCGCTTCGTCGCACGCAAAGCGTGGAAAATTCAAATCGAATCGCCGCAATGTATGCAGCAGTTTGCAGTATGACACTCAAGAGATAGAAATAGTTCATAATAAAATCAACCGATTCGAAATGGTGATGCTGTGAAAAACAACGAGAGATCAAACCGGTCGGTAGCGGTACCGAAATGATTTGGAAATTTTACCTTCTTTCCGATTGGAAGTTTCACGTTTTTCTTGCATTCAGAACACTATTATTATTGTTGTAATAACAGTTCATTTCATCCCCCCATTTGTTGAGTTTACTAGAGTACCAACAGCAAAGGAAACAACAACAAAGTTAAGTGGCAGGTGCTGGCCGAATCATAATATGCAAAGCAGTCCCTCGGTTCGGTACGGAAATGGCTCGTTAGTGGATGAATTAGCAATGATTAATAGTTTGCCATAGGCATGTTTAGTTTCTGCAAGAAAACGATTTGAATAGTAAACATGCTTCAGCACCATCACTTCCCGTACGACGGGAATGGGTTTTCAGCAATGAAAACGTCATTCTTGCACCAGGGTCACGGAGACGGTGAGTGCTTCGATCCTGCAGCACTTCGGCGCCTGGTTGCATAGTTTTGAACATTGAAAACATTACGTCTCGAAAATATTTTAACCCGAAACATTTAAAAACTAAAAATTCCACCTTCATTAGTTGCAATGAAAAAATGATTAACTTTTTTTCAATTTTGATTTTTCTATTTTTACTCTACTGTTTTGAATTTCATTTTCCAATTTTCAAAAAAAATTATATGGTAGTAGGGAGAATTTAGATGAAAATAATTTTGAAACTAATTTCTATGTTTCTCAAGCATGAATAAATTCGTGTTGTACGGTTCTGATTGTGATTTTTTATCAAAGAATGATTTCTGAGCTCCTAAGTCTAATACATTCAGTATACTCACAAGCGTCATCTCATCGATAACGTCATAAGGAAAAGACAATTAATCAGAAGACTCTTACCTGTAATGAGATAAAAAGAAAAAAATCAATAATTAATCGCTCTTGACAAATTACATCGAATCATCTGCGCTAAACTCGTTTGACGCAAATAATGCAACGCTGGGTGCAAAAATGCATATAAACAACGGAAACAGACGGTTGGGAAAAAGAACATTCTATGTATCACCACTATTCAGTGCCTATAACCGATAAGCATACAGGAATGCCCATCCGTTATGTGGTTGTGACGGATGGCCAGAAACGTGACAATTATCGTTGCTTAATTAACGGGGGAGGAGGAGGAGGAAGAACAACACACTTTGATTAGCATACCGGTTGCTCCCGCGAGGAAGAGCCACAGTCATCGATCAATCGGGTTTGTTTTTTTTTATACCGGTGATATACAGTGTCGGACATAAATTGAGTAACCTTTTCGAGACGAAAGGAAAATTGTTGAAAATCATAGTTTTCATTTACACACTCGAAAATTTTGGCGTGAGAAAATCAAAACGTACCACATTTCGAAACAATTTAAGCTTCCATTTATTCATCAATATTCTGTGAACAGAGAAATCTTTGTGTTCATTTCTGTAGTGAGCCGATTAGCTTCGACAGAAAGATATGTACGAGGACTATCCAGAAAATATCAGACGTTCTTGACTAGCTCGACTGTGGGCAGGGCTAGAGTTGCCAACTTCATGTCAAAAAAATCCTCATTTCAATTTTTCTTTCTTCATTCAATTTCTCAGTACACATATCACCGTATCTTTTACATTTTTATAATTGTAACTAGTTAAAATGTACGCTAGTACTTTCTGGATAACTCTCGTATATTGTTTTTGACTGCTACATCAGTGTTTTGTTGCGTATAATCGTGGCTCAGATTGAATCGTTTTCTTCCATTCTCCATGGACCCCTCCATATGTTGTTCCATTCAATGTTCCATCATTCGATGAAGGGCTCTCACACAATGGTCAAACCACTCGCTTACGATCTTGTAATAACGTGAATTTGACCTGGTACAAAGGGATTGTCAAAGGTCTTTGCGGTTATATATCTACTCTCGACTATCACGGTAAGGAATCATACCAAATACTTCAGTCAACCATGTAATAGTCTACACTTTTTCTAAACGAATTACAATGTCTAATGAACCTGTTCAAGAATCAATACAGAGCTTCTATGAACCAACCAAAATATTATTGGCATGGAAAGATAAAAGAATCTCTTCCAGGGGAAATTTATTCCGACCAGATAATATATCTCAGGATCGTGTCCCAACAGGTTCGAATACTTTAAGGACTTAACGTAGACTTTTAATCATGTATGTTATACACTATATTCAAGTCAATTTTTGATGTAGGACTATAGGCCACGTTTGTATGAAATAATGTTAACGTTAGTAACTATTTTCGCCACGAACGAATTCTGATGACTTACATATCAACCGAATCGAAAATTCTACAGGATTTGTTTGAAATACTATACATGATGATTCCCTAATCCGTAAAAGGTTTGAATCGAAGAAAATTGGTAGCTTACCTAACCAAACCATCAATAACGGTCAACTAATGTATTCATTCCGGTCCGATTCAAAGTACAGGGTTCTCCATTTCGGGCTTCCGAAAGTATACAGCCTTGCGCTGACAACCGTTTGACATAGCTGTCAACCAAAGCGTCATATCGTAAGTTGAATGTCTGCCATTTTACAATATGGATCGTTTTAGCATCGCACAACGTGTTAATTTTGTTAAATTATACTATAAAAATGATGAAAAACTGGCAAATGTTTTTCGAGCATTACGGACGGATTTTGGTCGTCACGGACGGCATACAGAGCACACAATCGCTAATGTAGTGCGTAAATTCGAACAAACTGGATCCATAGCGGATATTGTGAAACCTGTGCATCATCGTAATGTGCGTTCGGCCGAAAATATTGCTGCTGTTGCTGCCAGTGTGGAGGATGACCCGAATGTTTCGATTCCACGGCGTGCTCAGCAATTGGGCTTGTCAAACACATCATTGTGGCGAATTTTGCATTTGGACTTGCACCTACATCCATATAAAGTCCAACTGGTACAAACATTAGAGCGTGGTGACCATGTTGACCAACCGGGCATACGTCGATTGGGTGAACGAACAACAGCAGCAAAATGCTGAATTTTCGCATCAATTTTCTTCAGCGATGAGGCACATTTCGAGCTCGGTGGCTATGTGAACACCCAAAATTTCCGCATATGGGGCTCAGAAAATCCACACGTGATTGTTGAGAGGCCATTGCATCCGCCAAAAGTCACTGTTTGGTGCGCATTATGGTCTGGTGGAGTCATCGGGCCGTATTTCTTTGAAAATGAGGACGGCGAGACGGTAACTGTGAATGGTGAGCGCTATGGCCGCATGTTAACCGATTTTTTTTGCCACAAATTAAAGATATGAACACGGATGACATGTGGTTTCAGCAGGACGGCGCCACGTGCCACACAACACGACCGAACATGGCCATATTGCGAACGAAATTTGAGGGACGCATAATTTCGCGTTTTGGTGATGCCAATTGGCCGTCCAGATCATGCGATTTAAACCCGCTAGACTTTTTTTTGTGGGGTTATGCGAAAGACCTTGTCTATGCCAACTCTGCGCAAACTCTTAAACATTTGAAAGACAACATTCGTGAAGTTATGACCGAGATACCGCGCCATATGTGCCGAAAAATCATCGAAAATTACCTGTTCCGGATCAAGGTGTGCGAGGAAGCCCTAGGTGGACATTTGAATGATGTTGTATTTCACACATAATGGCATAAACGAAACTTTAATTTGAAATAAAAGTTTCATCGAAATTCGAATTCTAAGTGTGTTTTATTTCAATTTACTTTCGGAATTTAAAGTTGGAAAACCCTGTACAACAATCACTGCCGCGACGAACAACGGTAGACCAGAAAAAAAACCTCTTACGCCTAAATGGCTATTACTACTGTATAATTTACAATTTATTGAACCATAGCATGTACATTAGGGTCGCAATGGATGTATGGGAAAAATTTCATCATCGTGCTTCCTATTTCGACGACATTTTGAACGAAACTCGGCACTGGCAAACACTTGGTGTTCCAAGCGGCGAATTTTCAGAACAATTTTCGGCGACGTTCATAGAAATCGAAGTATCAAGAAGAAGAATGACCCATCAAGGTAAACAACGGGCTGTTGTGCTACTAACCGTTTGAGTGCTGAGCAAATTTTGCGAGCATATGCCAAAAATGCGGATGAGTTTGGGTATATTTAAAAAAAAGCTTTAGCTTTTCAAATGTAATTCCTCAAATCCATTGAACAATGAATGAGCAATCAGCGATAAGTTGACGTAGGACTACGTCTTCCATTTCTGTACCGGGGTGTAAGTTCAAAGTTTCGAGAACGAAAGTTTGACACTTGGGATGCAAGGTTTTGAACGTTGATACCTCTTTGCTGGCTGTACGGAGTGGCATGGTAATCACCTCATCCGAAAGACAAAATGTCCAAGAGTTATATGATTGTTAATTATTTACCAGAAAAAATGGTTTAAATAGCTTAAACCATGGATTTGACCTGGTACCAGACCCACGTCTCGTTGATTCAATTTCGATCCGAAACAGAACAACACCTCTCGCAATTCTGTAGTTCATTCGTGGATACATATCTTGATGCAAAAAAGTAATTTTAGGAACAGCGTATGATCAAACGACTCATCTTGGCATAGGTTTCCTTGGTCATCTGTTTTAGCCGATTTTATTGATTTGTGATGCTTCAGCAAACGAGAGGTTACCTACTTGTCGATGCTCCAATACTAATTTTGGTGATCGACTTTCATTGCAAGCCGTTCATCTTATTATTACTAAACACTAGTAGTGATGTGCAAGAATCTGGTCTACAATATTTTGGTATCTCTGAGATGGGCTTCCTAGGCGACATCATCTTATCGATCACAACGTGATAGTTTGCATAACATGGTTTCGAGAAAAACGCATTGTTGTATTCCGGTCTAATTTCAAGCTTAAGTTCTTTTATGATCTCCAAATCGTCTTGTAGACCATCATTAAAGTTACATGTTTCTATATTTGGTGCAATTTCCAAAACTTTGGATTTTTGGTTGCATTTGCAATATTGCAAATCCACTGCTCTGGTCGCGATAATAAGGGAATCAAGTTGTTAGAACTTTTGATCGACAAATACACATAGGCCCAATTCAAAAATCAATCAACCCATCCATTATATTGTTTGGTAGCATTGGTAGCCAGGAGGATATCCATTCCCGTAAGCAACTGATGTATGCGTTGCGTGCATTTTTCACGCGCTCCTCAAGCAATGATTTAATTGGCTAATTGTCGTGTAACTAGGGAGCAGAGCGTCGGGCAAACCTGGGACAAAGACTACAGTAAAGTAGACATCCCAAAGAACATTTGAAGCCAGAAATATTTTTTAAAGTTTTGCCAAATGATATATCAGCCGTTTTGTTTACTAGAGTTGATAATGGTTTGATTTCTGTCACGCAAGTGATAATTTGGTTGCAAAAATTCGAAAGTAAAATTTCTATGACGAATTTCATACCAACTCGTCTTAGGAGTTGGCAGCACCATCTCAGATAGTAGTGAAACGTTGTGGGTGTTAAGACATGGGTCATTTAAGCAACTTTGCATACTTGAAATATTCGAAAAATAATCAGAATACTTTTTGGAAATTTTTTTTTTATTTTTTACAAAAATTTATAATTTAAAAACTATGATACCTACAGAATTTTTGTCGAAAAACGAAATGTAGGAAATCGTTTAAATTTTCACAAAAAAAATTCCGAAAAATTTTTGGAAAAAAATTTCGCTGACAAAAAAGTTATTTTTAAAATTAAAATTTATTTTTCTCAAAAACATATTTTTTTAAAATTCCCAAAAATATATATATGAATCCAATAAGTCGTCCATACATCGGAAGATGGGCACTTTTACAAGTAAAAAGTTTTTTCGAACAACAACAATTTCATGTTTTCTTTGAAAAAAATTCAACTCGTCCTAATTTTGTTTAAAGTCAAGATAGCGATATAGTGTATTCGACAAAGTTTTAGACCTTGTTGAAATATAAACTTCTGTCAAAGACATCAACTTTCTATCTTTTATCGTTTTTTGAATATAAGGCATTTTTGTATGGAGACTCCTAAAAAATAATGTTTTACTCGTAACATTTTTGTATGTAAATTCTCACGTTTGACATGTTCTTGAAATGTTTCTAAATAGAGAAAAGCTATCAGAGCATGTAAATTGCTATAATGTATACATAAAAATGTTACGAATTAAACATTAATAGTATTTTTTCGAAGAAAAAAAATTAAAAAGTTGTTGTTCGACAAATGTAAATCTGCCCATCGTCCGATGTATGGAAAACTTGTTGGAAATTTTACGGGCTATTTCTATTTATTTTTTTTTCAGAATTTTAAAAGTACATGTTTTCGAGAAAAATGAATTTTAATTTTTAAAATATTTTTTTTCAATGAATTTTTTTTTCCAAAAAATTCTTTGTTAATTTTCAATGAAAAACCAAAATAATTCCCCACATTCCATTCTTTGACTAAAATTGTGTAGGTCTGATAGTTTATTTTTAAAGTTTTTTGTTTTTTTAATTTTGAGTTTTTTCAACTGTCAAATCAAAAACAAAAATCTTAACTTAAAAACTATAAGATCTACAAAAATTTGGTCAGAGAATGAAATGTAGGAAATTACCAAGGTTTTCATTAAAAATTATCATAGAATTTTTTGGAAAAATATTACGAGCAAAACATAATTTTTTTCAGGAGTTTTTATACAAAAATGACTTATATTCCAAAAACTATGAAAGATATAAAGTTGATGTCTTCGACAAAAGTTTTTAACAAGGTCTAAAACTTTGTCTAATACACTATATCGCTATCTTGACTTTAAACTTTAACTGACTTTAAATTAGGATAAGTTGTATTTTTTTTCAAAGAAAACATGAAAAGGTTGTTGTTCGAAAAACTTTTTCCCTGTAAAAGTGCCCATCTTTCGATGTATGGACGACTTCTTGGAAACTGTGAGGGCTATTCATATACAGGTCGGACTCGATTATATAGAATCGCAATTTCACTTTCAACGTTAATTTTCGAATCCAATACATAATCGAATCACAAAAAAAGGTATTTTTCTATTAATGTTTGACATTCATACATTAATGAAAAAATTGTTTTCTTGAGATTCGATTATGTATAGGATTTGAAAATAATTGTTGAAAGAAAACTGTCGACTATATTTAATCGATTGAGTTAAAAAAAAATACGTTTTTGAGAAAAATTAATTTTTATTTTCAAATTTGTCTCTTCCGAAAAGTAGTCTAATTATTTTTCAAATATGTCAAGTATGCAAAGTTGCTTAAATGACCCATGACCCATGTTTCACTGCTATCTGAGATAGTGCTGACGACCAGTCGAGTTGGCATGAAATTCATCCTATATTGTATGAGGTTATTCAACAAGTTTCGTTGTTCGATAATACTGTGATTTTTTCTTAAAATTTTGCTACTTTAATATGATTCCCTCAATTCATAATATACTTGAAGAGAATCTGATTTAATTTCCTGCATATACATTCTCAGTCGATGAAACAAATGAATGAACATTTGAGTACGGACCGTAATCGGCTGTTCGGCGAAGCTTGGCATGGTGCAGGAACAGGAGTGGAACATCCTTAGAATAGTATCGATAATTTACGGGTATGAACAACTTCAAAATAAGGAAGGAAATAGCTTTCGACGTCCAAAACTACAAAAAAAAACGGAATAATTGGATAGTCAACAATAAGTAGCATTAGGATTTCAGAGGATTAGTTCCTCAGTATATTCCGATGCTCTTAACTTCTTTCGACACTTTATTTATATATTTTAAGTTCGGTAGCCGTTCATGGGTACGAAGCACAATAAATATTTTTTTTTCCATACCTTCATTGTCTGAAGTCCAAAAAGTTTATTTTCGACCAATAAATATTTTTCGGTACCAGATCTCGACGTTTTATGCAATTTTAAATCATTTGGCATCGAAAAAAAATCGATTTTCCAAATTTCCTTTACTACCCCCATGGAAGATTTTCGAGGATGAAAAAATCAAAACTTTGAGCGCTTTGAGGCATCCCTGAATCATATCCGATTGAGGTAAAACTTTGCATAGGTCATTTTAGGCAGTTTTCCCAATAAAACAATTTGCCGAGATGACAACAGATCTCGACGTTTTATGCATTTTTAAGTCATTTGGCATCGAAAAAAAATTTCGATTTTCCAAATTTCCTTTACTCCCCCCTTGGAAAATTCTCGAGGATAAAAGAATCAAAACTTTGAACGCTTTGAGGCACCTCTAAATCATAACTGATTGAGGTGAAACTTTGCATAGGTTATTTTTAGGCCAATAAACAAAATGTACATGGTCGGTTTTTGAAATTTGACATGACCATATTCGCTGCCACCCTAATGCTCAGTATAGCGCTAAAGGGATGACAAACATACGCAACTTAGTTTTTTTTGCACAAAAATCGAACCGGAAGATAACTAAGATGGTCCAACAAATCTTGAAGATGGTTTACGGGAAGGTTGTTCAGGAAGTGCATTGATATCAGAAATTGTAACAAAAATTAGGGACATGGTTTTGGAAGATCTTCGATAGCCTAAGAGAGATTCAACAAAAACGGTAGAGAAATTCAAGTTCGCTTATAGAATGGATAAAATAGATTGTACATTAATTCATCATTATGGATGAGCATTAGGTCAGGCTAACTAGCAGTGTAAAGCTGAAGTACAGGGTGGGCCATTTAAAGTGGAAGGATTTGTTTTTGCAATAGCAAAGTAAAGAAGTGGAATTTTAAAAAAAATTTTATGAAATTCATTTATTTTGGTCCAAGGAGATTTGTTCTAACTACTTTTTGATTATGATATCTCGTAAATGACCGCCTCTGGCCTTGACCGCAAAATGTGCCCTTTTTTCGGCATTTTCCATCACTTTGCCCAATGTTTCGGCCGATATGGCAGCAATTTCTTGTCGGATATTGTCTTTCAGCGCAGCCAGGGTCCTTGGTTTACCAGTGTATACTTTGGATTTTAAACATCCCCATAAAAAAAGTCAGGAGGCGTCAAATCAGGTGATCTCGGTGGGCAGTCATAATCGCCGTTTTTCGATATTAATCTTCCGGGGAACATTTCGCGCAATAATTTGGTCGTGGCAGCCGCTGTATGGCATGTAGCGCCGTCCTGTTGGAACCAGTAATTGTCCAATTCATTTTCACAAACAAATGGCAATAAAAAATCGGTTATCATTGTCCGATAACGCTCCCCATTCACGGTTACCGTTGCTCCATTTTCGTTTTCAAAGAAGGCTCGAACGGCATCAATATTCTCGTCGAAACGTCTTGGTCGTTGTCTGGACAGATGACTGGCATTACCAACACTACCAGACGATATAAATTTGGCATATCGACGTATAGTGTTGTCTCCAGGCGATGTTTTAACTTTATTTTTATTTTTCCACGCACGTTTAGTTAACACAATTGAGAAGTTATTTTGAATGTACAGCTGAACAATTTCAGCGCGTTGTTTAGGTGTGTATTGTTCCATGGTTAAAATTGTACTGAAATGACGCTTCCAACGCGGTATGACATTTGTTAATCTGACATCTCTGTCAAAAGTTATGGGGTTGCCAAATGCTTCCACTTTAAATGGCCCACCCTGTAAATTAGAGTCCTGAAATCGGTCAAAACTTTAATCCAATGCACCCATCGTTAATAAACAGCACGAAAATCAGTGGCCCCATCACACTGCCCTGATGTTCTGAGGTATTGAGGTACGGAAGTGATGGGAAAAACGAGGGAGCTTCATCTGTTGAGATTGGCAAACGCCTTTCGCTCGGTAGAATTAGAGCGCAGCCACTCTGTTATCCAGTATGGAGAATTCAAGTGTCCAAGTTTCGCAACAGCGAAGTCATGAGGAACTTTGCCAAACGCTTTGGAGAAATCAAAATACATTGCATCTACCGAATGATGGTTTCCGATCTCCAGTAAAGGAAAGTTCATAAAAAAAGAGATTAGTTGTTGTTGAGTGCTGACTGTTGGTTCGTTGGTACCTTGGAGACGTCTCAAGGTAGACGAAACACCATGCTATACCTATACCGAGTAAGCAACCATTCAAGTTTAGTCGACTGTTGATTTGATAGTAATCAAAAGTCATCCACTTCTCGACAAGCAAGATATCATGTTCAGACAAAACGCTAGATGACATCAAACCCTTCATATCGTCGTCTTCGTCCCGAATTTACTGAGAAAGTTCGTAATCTTGTTGGGATTGGGAATGCGCTTACGAAGGTTCAACAACTTCGTAACTTCACTGCCAAGTGCGAGAAATATTATGCCGGTTGCGAATTGGTTCGGAGATAAATTTCACACGACCTTCGAACGAGTCTATATTTTTAGCGAATACATAGACCGTGTACGTATTATCAAGACGATCTTGACAAATCATTTTCAACAAATTTGACCAATTCAGATATAAACAAAAACATTACGCATCTAATAAAAATATGAAGAAAAACAATAAATTAGTCAGCTACGTAAATTTTGTCCGACACTGTATCAGGGCGAAAAGCGTCCCGCTGATAACTGAGAGGGATGCACTCGTCTAGCAGTGATTCAACGATACTTTTGCCGCAGATGATAGTGTTGATAGTTCCCCTTAATGCCAAAGATGGCTGCGCGTGCAGAACGTGATCCCGCGTGATTTATCCACGTTGCTTGAATTTTAGTGGACAAATTTGGACCGCAGCTTGAGGTAGTCTCGCTAATTACTTGATTGGGCGTTTTTTCCCAATAAAACAATAAACAAGTTACGAATCATGGTATGGTAATCAATGTATTGAAAAAAAAACAGAAAGTGGGTTATATCTATGGTATAACCGCAAAGGTGACGTAGGACTATCGTTGATTTAGAGATCATTTGTTTGAAGTTGAATCTGAATTCATTCTAAATGAATGAATATTTGGAGAACTTCGAAAACGAGAGCGTTACGTTGGAGGCACAAGGTTTTATGCATCCAATATTGGATACGGAAATATCCTACTGATGGGGAAGAATAATCTTCAGAAGCTATCCTGTTAATTGCGATTGATTGAAAAATCACAAAACCAAATTTATTTGGTCACAGTGTTACATGGATAGAAAACATTCAAATAAACTCTTTCACATGAATGTATTTTTAAATTCCTAGAGGAACTTGCAGATTATTTTCCGGATCTTTCTCGATGCTGAACGGCATCCAAACGGAAAGAATTCCGTGCGTGTATGTGTGTGTAGCGGCTGCTTCGATGGTCACCTTCTCTTCTCCTGAAGGATCGGCTTCTCTGTGCTCCCTCACAGTTTCAAACAAACTGCTTGCGTTTCAGGGCAGATCTCGATCCTTCGCCGTCCAGCATCCTCAGCAACGATGTTGTCTTGTCGATGTCCTCACGAAAAATAAATGCGTCTCACCACCAGAATATCGCTTAAGTATGCTTTTTGTGTGTGATTGAATCGAGAGATGGTGTGGTTTACGATGGCAATTTGGAAGGCAAACTAGAGGGGAATGAACTCTCTGAGCTCGGAACTTTCGGCGACTGAGCAATAATCGATTGCGGGCGCATACAATATTGGATCCGGAAATATCCTACTGATGGGGAAGAATAATCTTCAGAAGCTATCCTGTTAATTGCGATTGATTGAAAAATCACAAAACCAAATGTATTTGGTCACAGTGTTACATGGATAGAAAACATTAAAATAAACTCTTTCACATGAATGTATTTTTAAATTCCCAGAGAAACTGGCAGATTATTTTCCGGATCTTTCTCGATGCTGAATGGCATCCAAACGGAAAGAATTCCGCGCGTGTATGTGTGTGTGTGTGTGTAGCGGCTGCTTCGAGATCTTCCCGGGGAACCGTTTGTGGCATCACTCTCCTCCTGATGGATTCATGTCTGGCCTAAGGTGCACAAACAGGCTCTTGGTGACACCGTTCATCAGCGCTTTCATGATAAACGAAGAGCTTCACCACAACAGCGACAACATGCTCCAATCGCTGTTCAAATAGAACTGATTGGATTTCCGAGCGGCGCTCGCTTATATACCGATTGGTGATTTCAATAGCCTGTTTTGAAAGCAATTTTAAGACTATTGAAACAAGTTTTTGGATCAAAAAGTAACAAGTATACAACGCGTAGACATTTTATCTTTCGAATGAAGTGTTTATCATACCATTTCGTTCAGTTGTTTAGGAGCTATTAACGCTCAAAATCTCGGTCTCCGGCGTAACGCTTTCGTTTTCGAAACTTTGATTTTACACCCCGGTATAGAAATGAAAGACGTAGTCCTACGTCAAAATTTACCATCGAAACCACAATGTTCGCCAAACCGCAATTTTCAAGTGAAGACCGTAAAATTCGATGATCGATTGGTAGGTTTCACACCCGATCGAGCACAGAACAAACCACGCATACACTTGCACACACCCGGCGAAACTATTTAGAATAAAAAAAAGGGTAAAATTAGAAACAGTCCACTATTGTCTATTTACCGACAGTTTTTTCTGAGGCAACGGTCAGAAAATATTTCCCACGCCGCTATCCGGGTTCTACCACCATAGGCATTGTTCACAGGGCAAACAAATAAACCACATTTAGTGCCTCGGCCGACCACGCAAAGCGGCCGGTCGGCGGATCTTCATCAATTCATCAGCATTTACATAATCCATCACCATCGGGGCTTATGCGCGTTGGAAGTGAAACCAACAAGAGAGAGAAGAAAAAAAAGGGTTTTGAAGAAGTCCGATCAAAACTTCCGACAAATTCGATTCCGGCAGCCAGCCATAGGGATATCTCATCAAAATGTGTCGTATTGTGGTGTGCGGCTTTCAAGTCGCTGCTTGGTAATCTTGTGGTAAGAGCGTATCCTCTGCGGGAAATGTTTCAATTTCTATGTTTCCCCCCTAGAGTCGAGAAGTGGAAGAGAGGGAGGCTGAAAGCACGAAATTGAACGTTGATTTCATGATGTGCCGTTCATCAGCTTTGATTACACATTTTTACGGTAACAGCACCATTGTAGATTGTTGGATTTTAATGCCAATTATAAGCAGCAGATAGCAAAAAGCTTTAACCGCGCAATGAGTGGAAGAAGACGGAAAAAATAGTACGAGAGGTTAACTGAACTTCCACGAAGTTCGTTTTTTTTTCATTGGTTTTTGAATGAGAAGAGCAAAGAGTACCAATCAAAGTTCGCAGAAGGAAGTTTCATGTTTTCCTCACCGTGTAAATATGATTCCATCAGTTTGATCAGTCTTGGCATGTATCTTCTCGAGAATTTGTTGCACCGTAACTTTCTCCCGCCCCTCCAGACCGCTCCGAAAACTGACCCCCAGGCCAGGAAAACCCTTGGCACTGATTGAGGTTCTCGTTGCAGACACCGCGGGTCGTAAAATAGTTTCCGCGAGCTGGAATTGAAATAAAAATTAACGAACAGCTGCTGCTACTGCTGCCGCTATAGCGTAACCAAGTGAGCCTTTATTAGCCCGTGATAAATCGGGCCAGATAAGCAGTCTTATGGCGGGTCTGTGAGAAGCACACACATGTTTTTTTTTTCGATCAAAGCGAAGCAGGACACAAAACCCCCCGTCGGGAGGGCGGCCCGTTTGAGCCCGTCCAAATACTACCGCCGTCGGATTAGAGCACCACCGGGGGAACACGAGGTTCGAGTGATGGATGGTATGGGTCTCCGGCGTTATGCTGAAATTTGCCAATCGATCAACGGGTTACTGAGTTTTTGTTTGTTTGTTTGTTTCTGCGATCTCCTATCGGTTGGTTTTGACAATGTTGGAATTTCTGTTTTTTATTCGTAACCGTCGTGTGTGTTCTGTAGGTTACTCCGACCGTATTGAGATATATTTTGACGTCTATACATTCAAAAATAACTGGTGGAAATATTTATTATCACTATCACTATATATTATATTTATTATTCCTATTCCTAATCCTAATCCTAATCCTATTCCTATTCCTATTCCTATTCCTATTCCTAATCCTATTCCTATTCCTATTCCTATTCCTATTCCTATTCCTATCCCTATCCCTATCCCTATCCCTATCCCTATCCCTATCCCTATCCCTATCCCTATCCCTATCCCTATCCCTATCCCTATCCCTATCCCTATCCCTATCCCTATCCCTATCCCTATCCCTATCCCTATTCCTATTCCTATTCCTATTCCTATTCCTATTCCTATTCCTATTCCTATTCCTATTCCTATTCCTATTCCTATTCCTATTCCTATTCCTATTCCTATTCCTATTCCTATTCCTATTCCTATTCCTATTCCTATTCCTATTCCTATTCCTATTCCTATTCCTATTCCTATTCCTATTCCTATTCCTATTCCTATTCCTATTCCTATTCCTATTCCTATTCCTATTCCTATTCCTATTCCTATTCCTATTCCTATTCCTATTCCTATTCCTATTCCTATTCCTATTCCTATTCCTATTCCTATTCCTATTCCTATTCCTATTCCTATTCCTATTCCTATTCCTATTCCTATTCCTATTCCTATTCCTATTCCTATTCCTATTCCTATTCCTATTCCTATTCCTATTCCTATTCCTATTCCTATTCCTATTCCTATTCCTATTCCTATTCCTATTCCTATTCCTATTCCTATTCCTATTCCTATTCCTATTCCTATTCCTATTCCTATTCCTATTCCTATTCCTATTCCTATTCCTATTCCTATTCCTATTCCTATTCCTATTCCTATTCCTATTCCTATTCCTATTCCTATTCCTATTCCTATTCCTATTCCTATTCCTATTCCTATTCCTATTCCTATTCCTATTCCTATTCCTATTCCTATTCCTATTCCTATTCCTATTCCTATTCCTATTCCTATTCCTATTCCTATTCCTATTCCTATTCCTATTCCTATTCCTATTCCTATTCCTATTCCTATTCCTATTCCTATTCCTATTCCTATTCCTATTCCTATTCCTATTCCTATTCCTATTCCTATTCCTATTCCTATTCCTATTCCTATTCCTATTCCTATTCCTATTCCTATTCCTATTCCTATTCCTATTCCTATTCCTATTCCTATTCCTATTCCTATTCCTATTCCTATTCCTATTCCTATTCCTATTCCTATTCCTATTCCTATTCCTATTCCTATTCCTATTCCTATTCCTATTCCTATTCCTATTCCTATTCCTATTCCTATTCCTATTCCTATTCCTATTCCTATTCCTATTCCTATTCCTATTCCTATTCCTATTCCTATTCCTATTCCTATTCCTATTCCTATTCCTATTCCTATTCCTATTCCTATTCCTATTCCTATTCCTATTCCTATTCCTATTCCTATTCCTATTCCTATTCCTATTCCTATTCCTATTCCTATTCCTATTCCTATTCCTATTGCCATAAAAAATACAACTGCACAACAAATACCTACTTTGAAAATTTGCTAAAACTATGAAACGTTTTTTCTAGCTGTACAAAGAGACCATTGTTTATATTATTTTTGAAGAACTGAGAAATGTTTAATAGCATATCATCTACGTAGGAAGGGATGACTTTTCGTTACTGAGATATATTTTAATTAAATAAATATTACAAATGGTAATACAGGCAAGCCTTTTTTTTGTGCGGGGGATAGAGACCGCATAAAAACGCATAAAAAAGTGCAAAACTTCACCAGTAGCTTTAAAAAATCGTGTTTGGTACACAATTTGAAAACTTGTTTTGTGTGGTAGATAGGGACCACATAAAAAAGTTTACCTCATAAAAATAACTCAAATTGACGACGTTCGCCGTTCGATTTCCTTTTATTTCCTTGCTTTGCGATGGGACAGTTTGCCTTTTCGGTTGCGCGCGGCTGTGTTGTGCTTTTAGTTGCATGCCGAACTTGTTGCTGTTAGAAATCATGTCATGCGCAGCATAGAACATTTGATGAAAGGATGGGAACAATTTGAGAAGTGGATAATTTAGACTTCTTCTTCTTCTTCAATGGCACTAACGTTCCTAGAAGAACTTCGCCGTCTCAACGTAGTATTACTTGCGTCATTTTTATTAGTACTTAGTTGAGATTTCTATGCCAAGTAACACGCCTTGAATGCATTCTGAGTGGTAAGCTCTAGAATACGCTTGATCACAGTGCAAGTCGGAGGAAATTTCTTTGACGAAAAATTCCCCCGACCAGAACGGGAATCGAACCCGAACACCCGGCATGTTAGTTGTGACGCTAACCACTCGGCCTCGGCCAAGGGATAATTTAGACACGAATATGCTTTATTCGTACTGAAACGCATATAAACCATCGAAAAAAAACTAAATGGACGATAACTTCGTCGAGTATGCTTCTTTTCATATACCGCACAGAAAAAACCGCAGAAAAACAGGTTTTCTTGTAATTATTTTCTTATTTTTTTATTTTTAATCTATCTTTTTCCATACAAAATTGTTGTATAATAAGTTTCAATTGATAAAAACTGCCATCATGGAAATAGAAATACTTTTATCATAGAGTAGAAGTGGTGTTAAAATTATAATATGAGATGAAAAATGAATTTATTTTGAGAATCCCAAGGGTTAAAAAAGTCATTGGTAGATCCAGACTCACCACAAATATCGACCACAAGACATAATCACTCTGGCAGGCAAACGATGTTTTGAACAAAACTGTTAAGAGGAACCTGTTTTAGCAACTGAAAATGAGTTATGTAAGAATGTGATTATCAAAGTTGAAATGGTCAAGCGAAAAAAAAAACACATCGTTACTAGTACAATTGCCATGCCGCTAAAATTGGAAACAAATATCATGCCTAGATATGCTAACACTCAACGAAACTCCAAAAGGGTAACTAAGAGCGGTGCTCATTCCGAATCTTTTTCTATGAAGAAATATAATAATGATGCAAATAATGCACTAAAAACTGAGTAATAATTATATATATTTTGACTAAAATAAGAAGAAAAGAATGCGAAGTCGAAATTTTTAGGTAATTTTTGAAATGTAACTGTAACTTCGTGAAAAATCAAATCATAAACATGGGATGTACAACAATTCAAAGTGTAAACGATACTGAATATGCTCGTAAAAGTTTGAAAGTTTAAGCTTCATGTTAAAGAAGTAAATTCCATTTTCATGTATTGATTTTTTACGAAGTTACAGCATTTTACAAATCACCTAAAAATTTCGCCTCTGCACCCTGTTCCTCTATTTTATTTGTCGAGTGTAAAAAAATAAAAAAAAATAAATACATATAAAACATTGAGAAGACAATGTTTTTTTTCCTTTTTGAGATATCTAGTTTTTAAAAAAAGACTTATTTTTTTATTTTAAATTCTTCTGATGACGAATTTCATGCCAACTCGCCTTAGGAGTTGGCAGCACAAAGCACATTACATCATCATTTAAGCAACTTTACATACTTCCATAATGTATACTCAAAAACTATGATATCTATAAAATTCTGGTCAAAGGATGAAATGTAGAAAATTGTTTTTTAGAAAAATTTCGCTGACAAATGAATGAATTTAATTTAAAAAAAAAAAATTTTTTCTTAAATTTGTTTGTTTTTTTTAATGAAAATCTGAATAATTTCCTGCATTTCATACTTTATCCAAAATTTTGTAGATCTAATAGTTTTTGAATTAAGATTTTTCGAAAAAAAGTTGAAATAAAATTTAAAATTAAAAAAAAAAGTATGCGAAATCTGTCAGACCTACAAAATTTTAATCAAAGAATGAAATGTAGGAAATCATTCGTGTTTTCATTAAAACATATCAAACAAATTTTTGAAAAAAAATCATTGAAATTTTTTTTTAACTAAAACTCAATTTTCTCGAAAACATATAAAAATGTCTCATATTCTAAAAAAATATATAAAAGGTAGAAAATTGGCATATTTTTATTTTTCATATTTTAATAAGATCTAACACTTTGTCGAATACACTATTGCGCTATTCTGACCTCAAACAAAATTTGAATTAATTGTAATTTTCTAAAAGAAATCATGAAAAAGTGGTTGTTAGAAAAAAATTTCCTGTAGAAGTGCTCATTTTCCAATGTATGGAAGACTTGTTGGAAATTGAAATGGCTGTTCAAATATTGTTTAAGGGTTTGAGAAAAATACGTTTTTGAAAAAAATGAGTTTTGATTTTTAATTTTTTTTTCAGAGAATTTTTTTTAAGGTTTTGGTGTTTTTTCATGGAAAAAAATTTACAATTTCTACATTTCATCCTCTGACCACTGCCGGTGAGAGATGTGTTGGCTCGGTTAGACCTTGATTACATGTCCCAAATATATGTTTTCCTTAAATCTATCGATGTTCGTGTGTGATTATCCTTATATCCTTATACCCTCCATTTCTTCCTTTGTGAGTAATTGGTTCGCTTGCTATAAACAGAAGAATGAAATGTAAATTCACAACTGATGTACGAATAGATTTAAGAATTGAGTGTGTGTGATTATCAACATTGTAATAATTTCCTTATACCCCATCCTTTTCCTGAGAAAATGTCACCCTTTTAATCTCGAGTCCACCACGAGTAATCGGTTTCCCACATTACTAACCATAGATTTAAGAAAATTGTTCATATATATAGTTTTAAAAATATATTTAAGATTTCGGCTCCTTTAAACTTATGTAACTGAGCCTGTAAAAATAAACGAATTTATAAAAAACAAAAAAAAAATCCTCTGACCAAAATTTTGTAAGTATTAGATTTTTTGAGTTACAAATTTTTGTATAATTTGTTGGCTATTCTCAAAAATAGTACAGTTCTTTCTTGAATATTTCAAGTATGCAAAGTTGTTTAAAAGACCCATGTGTTTACACCCACCCACTGATATCTGCGTAGTGCTGCCAACAGCTAGTCGGGTTGGCATGAAATTCGTCTAGTACATCAATTGTAAAAATAACTCTCACCATGGTACGACGATTTTTTTGCATGGAATATTTAAAATATTGAAAATTTAAGACGAGATGAGAAAAGGGGTTGTTTTGAGAATTCAATTCATTGGTAGATCCTATTTTGAGAATTCAGCAAAAAATCATTGGTAGATCCTGTCCACATCGATCGCAAGACCAAACCGTTTTGGCAAAACGACGATGTTCTGTGCACCACTGTATGATAATGATGCAGATAATGAATTAAAAACTGAAAAACAATTAGATAGATACCAGGTGTCAGGTGTGCCTTCCGCTTAGCAAAATTAGGGGTGTTCAGGTTTTTCAAATACACACTTGAAAGAAATACGTCACATTGAGGATGACCAAACATTGATCATTCCACCCTTTATTCAACAAAATTGACAGAGAGTCCGATTTCCCAGATCATCCTGATTTAGGATAGTGCACCTTAAGAATAAATAAAAATTAATGGGTCTAAAATTGTTCAATAACGGATGAATATAAATTATTTGAACCGAATCGGATCAATTTTTTTCGGTCTATCTGAATTTATATACTTGCTGTATAATAAATACGTAAATTGATAAAAATTATCGTTATTAATCAATTAGAAATTTATATTCGCCAAAACTAATCCTCTTCCCATCTCTTTTTATATTTCCATACTACCTCCATGGTGATAATAAATTTATCGTTGATGATGATGACAATTTTAATCAACTAAAACGTTTATTATACATTATATGAAAACCGCGGGTAAGACGGACAGTGGGGGTATAATGGACAGGTGGTTGATTCGTATAGTTGCATTATAAATTTCAAATTTCTGTTGATGGGAACCCCTCCTACATGCTATTGTATTATATTTAAACCATCCTATGACAATGAATACTGATCAAAAGTGAAATAGGGAAACTTAAACTGAAAATCGAACATGATTCCGCGTGTGGATGTAATTTTGCCGGCTACGATATTAAGAATTTTGAGTGGTTTAATTGAAAAATTAAATTCGCTGATGATTATATTTTGGTTTGTGAGTTAACAGAGAAGCGACATTAGGTATGTATGGAAAAGTAAATTCTTTCGTAAGTGGTAAATTTAAATTTTGAAATAATTGCACTGGTGGGGTTTAAATGGACAGTCACCTCCATAATCACATCCAATACATGATAGAAAGTGAAGGTAAGAATATTCAACTCTTTTTTATATTGCTTTCTCCTTTTGTTCTATTTCAGTTACTGGACACACAAACACTGAGAGAGCGAAATTATTCCTCTCGCGAGCGATAAATTTCTACGCTTCGTATATTATTAACCTGTCCATATTCCTCCCACTACATGTCCATGCATCGATAAAGTGTTCTACTTTTCGGCTTGTTTTAATTTCAGTAAAAAACATGGAAAAACAAGTTTTTATAAAAAAATTGGCCAATTATTTCGAAAACCAGTATATTGAACTGTAAGAAACTGCTGTTATGTTTTGGAAAACATGAGTTTCCAAAGATACAATTGAAGTTCTTCTTAACATGTCCATCTTACCCCCATTTTCCCTATATTCATCCGTTTTCGAGAAATTTAAGACCCATAGGGTTTTTGATTCAGCCCTTAAGGTGCACTATCCTGAATCAGGATGATCTGGATAATCGGATTCTCTATCGATTTTATCGAATAAATCATAATATAAAAGGTGCACCGATCAAAATTTGGTCATCTTGAATTTGACGTTTTTGTTTTTTTTTTTTTTGAGCGTGTATTTGAAAAACCTGAACACTTCTCATTTCAATTTCAAAACTTAATGACGGGTTCTGAGCGGCAGGCAAGGCTTTCGGCAAACACGAAAACATGAATGATATTATTTCTATGTATAGTGGAATCGCGATGTTTTTGGGTTTGATATTCTCAAAATATATACTTTTCTCGCCATATCAATCAAGATGACATATTATGCAGGAATTTCATTTTATTATTCTGTAAAATCCAATTTTGCAAGAGATGCTGATTTTTAACCGACGTTATCGGTTACATATTACTAACATAGTTATAAGGCAAACATTGTCGAAATATTGAACTCCCGGCCCCGTCAGGTTGACGCCATATGAGCCTTAATAAAAATATATATTTTGGATAAAAAAAAAAAAAAAAAAACGATATCAATTTATATTATGTAGATTATCTGTTACATTGAACAGTCATTCAGAAAAAAATACAAAGATAGTGTTATCTCATGAATGTAAAAATACGAAACAAAATTTCCCGGGCATTATCTTCAACACTTCCGCCGTTACAAACGGTGAAAGCCGTTGATAATTATGATCAATGTTCCAATAATTAAGTTTTTTCTCTATACCGCGCTGGCGTAATCGATTCACTCAGCTAACTCCCATGATTGGATTCCTGTTTTGTGTGCCAACTCTTAACGCTCGGTACATTGTTGCATTCCTGTGAGCATATTCCTCCTATGTGCCTATGGCTCACTTATATAAGTGTACCGTTAAGCAACTCGCCTGTTGGTCGCGCAAATCTTATCAGCTGCAGAACTTCGCGCAGTCTTTTGTAAACCCCGCGCACAGCCGGTCAAAGAGCCATAACGAGAGCCCAGAGACCAAATCTCGGTCATTAGGCTTCAGCACCTCTTTGGAGTGAACACCGGGAAACAAGCGCCACGTGAGGAAACGTGAGGTGGTGGGTCATTAATTATCCGGAATCAATTATGCACACGTCCCTTCCCAGTTTTGCCGCAACGCTTTAGCCAGCCAGCCAGCCTGAGGGGCGAGAGTTGAGGTTTCGTTTTGTAATTGTGCATTAAATGTGCCACCATCCATCGAGGTTGTTGGGGAGAATCTCACGACATCGATGTACCGAACATTCCCCAACTGTGCCTTGAACGGGATGATGATGATGCTGATGGCAGCAGGGAAGCAGCAGCAATTGAGACACCATCCGCTGATGGATTGTTTTTTAAGATAGTAATAAGTTGGTATTGTTTTGGCTGAGAATGCACGGGTGACGCAAATCTCACGTTGTACCTTACTGCGGGATCGATAGATTATATCGGGACATGAATCGATTGCTAGTGAATACCTCACCAGCTTCAAATTTGCAACGTTTCTAATGGAACTAGGTTGATGTTTTGAAATACATCTTATTTCAGGTGTTCATTAATTTACAAAACTCCATGAAGTTCGACTATATAAACTAGAATTTAAAAATAAATATGACAGTGCTGTTCTATTACTTTAAAGCTAATCGCATTTCATTTACATATTCACATAATACGAGATTTCAGGCCTTAAACACTGTTTCTAGATCTTAGTTTAAAATTATCGATTTTCGAGTGCCAATTAACTGTATTTAGACACATATTAGATATCAGACTCGATTCGGATTTCGACTTCGACTTAAAATCTAATTCCAAATATCGATGTCAGATTCGTGATTCCAAACACTAGATGTTGATAAGGAATCGCAGGATCCTGACGGCGATCCCGAGAGTATGAACTCTAGATCCCAAAACAAAGATTTCTAATCTCGGCTTCAAATTCAAATAACAATTATTAGTATTATCTCGTTGTTGTACTCGAATCGTACTCAATGAAACGATGGAAAACGGTGAGCTAAGAAGTTGTACAGTAGTCCACCATGAGCAATCAGTTGCCGACGGCGATGATGTAGCGGTAGGCGTGTCTGCTATGCATTATTAGTACCACTTTTTTGGAAGATGGTCATTTTGTGAAAACTTCTGCTTTGCAAACTGAGAGGGGACGACAGCAAAAATGAACGGAATAAAAAATCAAATAACATATTTCTAGTGATATCCGAGGCAGAATTCCTGGTGTTCATTCCAGTCTCTGAATCCACCAATCCAGAATCCTGGTTTCAAATTTTAGATCTGATTATATACCTTACATTCAAATTTTGGATTTTGGAACGCACAATGAAAGATCGCACAGAAACGGGTTTTCTGATTTTTTACAATTTTTTTAATTTTTTTTTTATTTTGTTTTTTTTCTGCTTTTTCATTTATCTGATATATCTGTTTTCATATTTTTGGTGACTTACATTATTCTGTTATTAAGATTTCATGACTTTTCTGGTGTCTCGTTCAGTACTTCAATTTTTTTCTGATTTTCTAGATTTTCCAGATTTTATTCATTTTTCAATTTTTTTAGATTTTTTCGTTTTTTTCTGGATGCTGTTTTCTTTATCTTTTAGATTTTTTCCCGATTTTCCTGTTTTTCAGATTTTTTAATTTGTTCCCATTTTTCTAGTTTTTTAAATTTTACCGATTTTTTGCCAGAAGTTTTTAATTTTTTAGTGTCTTGAGAGATATTTTTTCTCAAATTTTTCTAATTTTTCAGTTTTTTATTATTTTTTTTAAATTTTCAGATTTTGAAGAAATTCCAGATTTTTATGATAGATTGATTTTTTTTTAATTTTCAGATTTCTCATTTTTTTATAATTTTCAGATTTTTCTAGTTTCATTTCAGATTTTTCAATTAAGTTTTGTTTTTATTCAGATTTTTCAGATTTTTCTTATTTTTCCTATTTGTTTCAGTTTTGATATTTTTCAGAGTTTACCTAATTTTGAATTTTTGTTTGATTTTCACGATTTTTCAGGTCATCCTGATGTTTTTTATATTTTATATTTCTGTATACTGATTTTTTATATTTTTCTGACTTTTCAGTTTTTCCTTGATTTTCGAATTTTTCAGATCATTCAAATTTTTTTTCTATGTTTTTCAGATTCTAATTATTTTTCTGATTTTGTTCATTTGTCTGATTTTTCTGTTATTTCTGAGTTTTTCATTTTTAATTTTAAAATTTCCCACAATTTTTAGATTTTGCAGATTTTTGTTTGTTTCCATCGATTGTCCTAATTTTTCTGACTTTCATCTTTTTTTTATTTTTCTTGTGGTGATTTCCTTTTTTTTTAGTCCACAGATTTATAAGTTTTCTTAATTTTTAAATTTTATCGATTGTTCTCTTTTGCCGATTTTTCTGATTTTTCAAGTTTTTTTTTTAATTTTGGCAGACTTATCTCACTTCTTAACTAGGCGAACCTAGCCAGAATTTTCACCTGCCCCCGGGCTTCTGAATGCCAAAGGGGGACTAGGCTCTGCGGAATGCACGTATCTGCATGCTCGTGCTGTTTTAGTCCTGACCGAGGAATTGTCGGACAATCGCGCAGGTGCTAAGGATGACCGACTTTTGGATGCCGGCCAATTCCTTCTCGATGTTCAACACCTTTAGCGCTTCCAGAAGTGTCTTCGGGATAATTCCAGTTCCAGAGAGAACGACTGGAACAATTCTTGGGACCTCCCTTAGCCCCCACAGTTCCTTGAGCTCCACGGCCAATGGTCGGTACTTGCAGATTTTGCGACCGTGGGTCTCCTCCAGTCGTAAACCATTATATCTGGGCGGTTGTGGTGGATCGAGAGGTCGGTCAGAACAGTGCGATCCCAGTACAGCTTGAAACGGTCATTTTCCAGGACAGGTGCAGGCAGGTACCGGTAGTTTGGTACGTTGTCTTCCAGTAGAGCACATTGGAGCGCCAGTTGTCGATGAACAATACGGGCCACGTTGTTGTGGCGCTCGGTGTAGGCTGCGTTGGCCAAAACGGGACAGCCTCCCATAATGTGCTCTATGTTTTCACCTGGTTGATGGCACATCCGGCAAATGTCATCAACGTCTTGATGCCAGACGTACCGCCTGCAGTTTCTCGTCGGCATTATCCTGTCCTGGATGGCTATCATGTCGGCTTCTACTACTGAAGAGAGTTCACCACGCGTTAGCCACAGATTAGATGCGGCCTTGTCGACGTGTGGCCGGTCCAGTTGATGGGGGTGGGCACCATGCACTGCCTTCTGCTTCCAAGCTGCAATCTTCTCCTCCACTGTCTGCAGATTGCAGTTGAGTTGGTACTCCGCTTGCGCCAAGTGCAGAGCGCTGTATCCTCTGTCGGCGGCGCAGACAGCCCGGTATAGCGCGTTTTGGTTGGCGCGTTCTGCGAAGTACTCGCGCAGTTGTCGTACCTGGGCAACACACAGTGCAGAAATGTCGACGATTCCAAGTCCCCCTTCTTTGCGTGGTAGTGAAACTCTCTCCAGTGCCGATTGAGGATGGTGCATTCCGGCCTCTTTGAATGCTTTCCTCATCCTCCTCTCAAGGTCCTCTAGGTTAGTTTTGCTCCATTTGACTACACCAAAACTGAAGGTCAGCAGGGGAACCGCGAATGTGTTGATCGCGCGTACCTTGTTCCCCGCGTTGAGGAAAGTCCTCAGGACACAGTTCACTCGACTCAAGAACTTGTCTCGCAGCTCCGTCTTGATGTCGGAGTGGCGAATCCCGGTGAGCTGTCGGAATCCAAGATATTTATAGGATTCGCCACGAACCATGTCTCTTATAAACTCGCCGTCATAGACCTCGTAGCCTCCGGATTCGGTAAGTTGTCCTTTCAGCAGGTGGACACAGCGACACTTGTCGAGGCCGAACTCCATACAGATGTCCCTGCTTATGTCTTCGACAACCCGGATAGCTACACCTAGACGCTGACGTGAATCAGCGTAGACCTTGAAATCGTCCATGTAAAAGGTATGGGTCACTTCTTCGTGGGCGCCGTCGCCATACCTTATTTTATAGCCATGACCGTTTCTATTGAGCGTCCTACTGAGGGGGTTCAGTGCCAGACAAAACCAAAGCGGGCTGAAAGAGTCGCCTTGGAATATCCCCCTCTTTATCTGCAGCGTTCTAGACTGCAACACATTTTCCCCATCACTGAGGTGCAGAGACGTACTCCACTTTTAACTTTTTTGGATTTTTCTTTTTGTTTTTAATTTTTTTTTGTTTTTTTTAGATTTTTCCATTGTATTATTCAATTTTTCTAATTTATCAGAGCTTTAAATTTTTTCCTGATTTTCCTGATATTTTCCGATACCTCTCATTGTTCAGCTTTTTTTTATATTTTTACATTTCTTTATATTTTTTTGAGTTTTCTGGATTCTAAAATTTTTGTGATTTTCAAGATTTTTAGATTTTTCTGAATATTTTAATTTTTCTGATCCTTCCGATTTTCTCGATTTCTGTATTTTTTTTTATCATTGAGATTTTTCAGATTTTTAAAAATTTTCCTGGTTTTACTGATTATTCTATTCTTCACATTTTTTTTTATTCTTTAGATTTTTCAGTTTCTATTTTGACTTTATTTTTGTGATTTTTTAGATTTATTCTGATTCAATTTTTTTAGATTCATCTGATTTTTCCGATTTATCAGATTTTTCTGTGATTTTGCTTCTTTTTTTTATTCCAGATTTTTTTCAATTTCTAGATTTTTCAGTTTTTTTTTAATTTTATGATTTTCTATATTTTTCCTGTTTCTTCTGATTTATGACTTCCGATTTCCGGTTTCTTATTTGCTGCCCTCACGCCACTGCTGAAATCTGATAGATAAAATCTGAATTCTGAAGGCTGAAATATTAAATCTGGAATCTGAAGTCAGAAATCATAAGTCAGAAGCTAGAATTCACAAGAAGTCAAAAATCAGAAAAATAAGAAGAAAAAAACAGGAAAACAAAGAAAAAAAAATTAAAACAGAAAAAAATTGAGCAGTTTGAAAATCTGCAAAAAACACATTTAAAAAATCAGAAAAAAAACTCTAAAATAAAAAAAAGGAAAATTAGAAAATTCTAAAAAAACTTCAAAATCAGAAAAATAAAAATTAACTAAAATGAAAAACAAGAAAAATCAACAACATAAAAAATAAGAAAAATTTGAAAAATAAAAAGAATACACAAAACCATAAGATAACTGAAAATCTAAAAAATTCAATAAAATAATTAAACTTGAAAGAAATAATAAAAATAACCTAAACAAAAAGAATAAAAAACTTAAGATCGAAAAAATAAAAAATAAATCAACTTAACAATGCGGAATCGGAATAATCAGGAAATCAGAAAAAGCAAAAGTCGGAAATCAGGAAACAAACATCAGAAATGAGAAATAAGAAATGAGAAAAGAAATGAGAAATCAGAAATCAGAAATCGGAAATCTGGAATCCGCAAAGAAGTTTTCATTGGATTCAGAACCTGGAAATCTGAATTGATTCTAGATTCTAGATTCTAGACCAGCGATACTCAACCTGCGGCCCGCGGGCCGCATGTGGCCCGGTTGGCTCTTCTGGTTAGCCCATCTGGTGTGTATGATGTTTGGAACTCATACACAAAAATCAATAAATATTGGTGAAAGTCAGCGTCCCTCACTCAGTTACAGCATTCATTCATTGACTCTTGTCAGTGCTACCAAATGTTTGTACTAAAAGAGTTTCATTCTTGAATTTCTATGTTTGTTTCACGCCGGTTATAATTTCGTAGTACATTTATTTTTGTTTTACGGCCCACGACACCATGCCTAACATGTGTTTGTGGCCCCTCTGGCAAAAAGGTTGAACACCACTGTTCGAGACTCTATATTCTAGAAAAATCACGTATCTCGAGAAGGAACGAATGAACTGCAAAGTTTAAAGCCTCTCAAAGAATCGAATCGAATCGTATCTCGAGAATTAAATCTGAATTCTAGAGTATGGATTCCGCATTTGCAATCTGAGATCTATATATGACATTTCATTCTTAATTTCAAACTAATGTATGGAAGAAAGTGTTTAACATTTCGTGTAATTTCGCTGGTTTGAATCAATCACGGATAGTCACCATGAAGTTTACAGACTGTTTACGCCAAGATACAAAATACATTGAAAATATTTCCTTTTAAGGTTGTTCAAGAAGGAAAACAAAAGTTTTATTGCTTCCGGAGAAACTACGACGATAGTAATTATAGACGGCAGCGATTGCCGCAAGATAATTGCATTGAGATACTCACTAGAGGGGAGACGAAACGACTATCCTCGACTTCCTCCAGCGATTTGATCTTTACAACCACCACAACCACCACCACTAGATCACTTCTACTCACCTTTGTTGCTAAAATTGGCGGTAACATTGTTCCAGAAATTGAGACGGCAACCGAACACGCGCATCTCTTTAACGCGCTCTTTCATATTCCCAAGGACACTGGTTTCGGTCAAGCTCACGCACGGAATCATTTAAAGGCGCTATTATTTTGGCTTCCCTGGCGTCTCACTCAGAGGAAAGGAGAGAACGGTCCCGAGAACCGATATCACCTTTCGCGCGGCAGTTTGATCAGAAGAAGTACACCAATATAAAAAAAAATGAAAAAAAACACTCGCGTTCAACAGATAATTCATTCACTCTCTCTTGGCAATTAGCACCGCTCGGTTCGCGAACGCACCACCACTTAAGAATATTTTTCCGCGGGTACTCTTAGCCACTGGGCATTGCGCCACTGCGGCGGCGGTCACTTAGACACTTCGAGGGTTCTCCAATTTCAAGGCGTTATCGCTGCAGTCGAAGAACACAACTTCACGCTGCTGCTGTTGCTCATACTACCGCACACAGCCACACACTGCGCACTGGACTTCTTGTATGAAAAACCTTTGGAGAGCGGTTTGGAACCTCTTTCCAGCGAACAAACACTCGCGCGGCGGCGTAACCCAAACAGGTTTTTGTGAAAATCACTTTATCTTTCAACTCCACTGCTCCACCCGCTCCTGCCGCGTATCCTCGTCGTCGTCGTTCACTTCGACTCTGCCGCCCCGCGTGTAAATCAAATTATCTGAATAGCGTTAAACACAGTTTAGACCCGAGAGCAGGCGAACGAACCATCAGTTACGCACGCGTACCCGATATACGCATAAGCGAGCACGCATCACCTGCGCCGATTTGACGATGACTAATGAAGGCTTCCTCCCGCGGGATTCGAAATGCTCTGCTTTTGTTCCAAGCGGCGATCTCTTAGGACCAGCTTGTAGTCATGCCTGGTCAGCTCCGAGGGGCTTTGCGCGGGTTCTTCACGGTTGGCTACAGTGGTTCAATTTTCTGTTTGCTTTCTCACTTTTCTTCCACTCGCACTTTTAATTTTTCTTCGCTCCGCCTTTGACCATTGCACCGTGGAACCGACAGTTGTGTAGTTTTTTTTTCGGACGATCGCGGGTTTATTTTCTTCCCTTCTCTCTCTCTCTCTCTCTCTGCTACTCTAGTATGGGTATAATGACACACCAACGTGCGCCGGCACCACCGAGCGTGTTGATAAGTGTTTGCTCGAAAACACAGACCAGTTCTTCCCCGCACGAAATGAACCACTGCTGCCGCTGCTGTTGTAATCAGTCCAAAGGTATTCCGCCTATTTCACCGAAAACGCGACACACCGATGACAACAAATGTAATTTGTTTGAAGACGCGCTGTCGCTCTCCTTTTTTTCGGTCCACTGTTGTTGTTAGTAAACACACCGCAGTTATACCGCAATCGACGAAGGGAACGGCGGACGGCTCTCTCTGTGGATATATAGAAAAATTGGGGTTGGTTGATTGTTTCCCACGCTCCTGCTACCCAAGCGTGGACGCGCGGGTTCAGAGTTGGTTGGTTTCTCGAGGGCTAGCTGCTCACTACCGACATGGAAGGAGAAAGAGGGGGCCGAGGGCGCTTATCTGCTGTGTACCGAACGCATTCCGATGCGTTCAAACAAAAAAAGGGTTTGTCAAAATCTCTTTTCGTTACAGTCAGTCTAACTTTCGACCTGCTTCTTGCTATACACGATGTGGAATGCTTGCGTCAGAAATTTACGACGGGGGAGAAAATTAACAGTTTCGATTTCTGTGGATTGTTTGCGAGCGTGTGTGTTGTGAAAGTTTTTCCCGAAATTGGCCCCCTCAGAGTGAAGTCCACTCTTGAGTCATTACACTGTAATAGTCGTTTTTTTCGATCGGAATTGATAGCCACTTGGCGAGATTCTGGGGAATGATAGAATTTACCCAAACGATTGACTTATTTAACGAACTAAAAAATAGTATTCACTGCAATATAAACAGAGCGACAAGTTAATTTGTTCTACTGTGAGAAAACGGACATACGTCTGGGGGAAGATGGACAGGTAATGAAATACACTAAGCGCAGAGGATTTCTATTTTTCTTTCTCTCTCTCACCGTTTTTTTATTCGACAACTGAAAAATAAACAAATAAAGAGAAAGAAATAGAGCCCGAGTTGAATGTTCTTTCCACCACTAACAATATACTGTCAGTTTCACCCACCAAAAAAAGTATTTGGAAAAAATCGAAAAACAATTAAAACAATTTTTTTTTCAAAAAATTATTTTGATTAGTACGTTCAGTTCGAAATTATTATTCAAAATAAATTTCATTCGGTTCGCTTCTTCAATGCTTCGGACATTATTTTTGAATGCAATATGCAAAGCACTGCAATGGAACAAAATCAAATTTTGCACCCTAAAACCTCCAGATGTCTAATTTGGTTGCATTTGCTTGATTAATTCTCGAGTAATGTAGAAATTTGTATTTCATTTGCATGGCAGCCCGCCCTTAGAGAGGGGATGGAGTGTCTAACCACCATAGAAACATTTATTGCACCCCAAAACCTCAATATGCCTAATTTGGTTTCATTAGCTTGATTAATTCTCGAGTGATGCAGACATTTGTGTTTAATTTGTATGGTAGCCCCCCTAAGAGAAGGGGAGGAGTATCTAACCACCATAGAATCATGTATTGCACCCTAAACCCTCCAGATACCTAATTTGGTTGCATTTGCTTAATTAATTCTTGAGTAATGTACAAATTTATGTTCCTTTTGTATGGCAGCCTCCCCTTTAGAGAGAGGGGGTGGAGTGTCTAACCATCATAGAAACATTTATTGCACCCTAAAACCTCCACATGCCAAATTTCGTTCCATTTGCTTGATTAAGTCTCGAGTAATGTAGACATTTGTGTTTCATTTGTATGTCATAAACGCTTTCGGTGCAGAAAGTTTTTCTTCTTCTTTGCCTCTTACATATACATATCGAACCTCTCCATGCATCATGAAACGTACTACGCAAAGCGAATGATTCATACTCAACTAATGTAGCAGATCCTGATTCTCAAGTCTCAGAGAGTGCAAACTATATGATTATTTAGCTCGATAGAGGCTAAGGGAAGGGAAGTCAGATTATATTTTCCATTTTTAACGCTGCTATCCCTTGAAATCATTCCTCGCTAACAACTTGATGGAGCTGGGTGTGCTATTCATCACTCCTCAAGCATTGTTCTCGAAGTTTTTTTTTCTCTTCTCCCCAACGAGTTGGTTTTTTTTCTCGTGTGTTCTGTGGTGAATTAGTGCCCAAAGTGCCCAAAGCAGCCAGAACCGAGGAAGCAGCGCCTCTGCAGTGGTCTAGATCGGCGTCTGTAGTGGATCAATAACCATAACGGCATCGTCAACACGTGGTTGACGCTCAGTTGAGTACAACAATAACTTCTGCTATTGTGTTGTCTCCGTAGCGCGTGACTTTTGTGTCTCCCTTAATAGGGTAACAGAGCGCATATCGGAACAACAAATTTATGTGATTATTTTTATTTTATTTAAGTTTTTTTTAATTTTTTTTACAAGTGAGATAAAAATATTGTAAAGCTAATAATCGTTCGTTCTAAGAATGGAGGAGGGTGGGGGTCTAGACATGGACATTTCAGACTCCCCCTCGCTTGCTCAAGCAGGGTGTAGTAAGTCCCTTAAACGGACTCCTATGCCCGAAGATTCTTCTTCTGGGGACGAGTCAACTCACACTACCAAGCCCCCCTCCAAAAAAAAGATTGCAAACCTTTCTCCTGATTCCTCCAATACCCAATCATCGACATCCCTTCCCCCCTCTGATGTTACTGTCCCCACTCAAACCTTGTCCTCGAATTCCTCTCCTATTGTATCCGCTCCCCGTGTCAGGGTTTATCCGGACGATGCGCCTGGCGCTGGTCCTTGGGTTGTTTTTTTCCGGCCCAAACCTAATGGTAAAGCCTTGAGGGTCGTACAGATTATGACAGATCTGAAAAGATACACCTCTGTTTCCGAAATTTGCAAAGTAAGACCGAACAAACTGCGAGTTGTCGTGACTAACCGAAAGGACGCGAACGATATTGTTGCTGATAAGCATTTCATCCCCGAATATCGAGTTTTTATTCCCTCCCATAACGTAGAAATTGGGGGCGTTATATCTGAAACGGGTCTGACGTGCAAAACTATAGAAAGTATGGGAGTTGGCAGGTTCAAGAGGCTTCCTTCGATGGAAGTCAAAATCTTGGAATGTCGCCAACTTGGAAAAGTTACCCAGGAAGGAGTAGAAAAGAAATTTACGCCGTACGACTCGTTTCGAGTCACTATTGCTGGTGCCGCCCTCCCTGACTACGTTATGGTGGACAAATTGAGGCTGCCGGTGCGACTCTTCGTGCCAAAGCCCATGACTTGCAACAAATGCAAGTCAGTTGGTCATACAGCAGCTTATTGCGCCAACAAGGAGCGCTGTGTCACTTGCGGAGAGCAACATGAGGGGAAATCCTGCAGTGCGACTGAGCATAAGTGTCCATATTGCGGGGGATCCCCACACGTGCTCTCAGCTTGTGAAACTTACAAGAGTCGCTGGGATAAACAAAAGCGCTCTTTGAAGGAACGCTCGAAACGCACTTTCGCGGATATTTTAAAGGGCGCTTCCCCACTGGCTCAACAACAACCATTACCAACAAACAATGTCTTTGCTTCACTGCCAGTTGACGAATTGGAAGCGGATACAGCTAACGAGGGCATACCGTTTATTTTCAAAGGGAATTCCCGGCGCAAAAATGTGTCCACTCCCAAAGTTCAACGACAAGTCCCATCGGTGGTACCCCATGTTAGCTTGCCTAAAATATCGAGTGCAGCGGACAAGCAAAATCAGGTTCCTCCTGGCTTCCGTGGGAATAGTTCACCTTCGAACGACCCAGCACTCGAGGGGACATCAAAAACCCCAAATGTCCCTTTTTTTTGCGTCCAGCTCAACTTCCCAATCGGGATTTATAAAGTTGACTGACCTTGTGGATCAAATATTCACGTGTTTTAATGTTTCCGACTCCATCAGAACCATTGTCACCGCAATGCTTCCAGTATTAAAGACAATTTTGCAGCAATTGATGCAAACATGGCCCCTCCTTGCAATGATTATCTCTCTTGATGTCTAATTCAAATAGAGAGGTCGGAGATATCACTGTTTTACAGTGGAATTTTCGTAGTCTTATCCCTAAATTGGATACATTCAAATTTTTAATTCATAAGTTCAATTGTGATGTTTTTGTTCTGTCCGAAACTTGGCTTTCTTCGCGAGATGATCTCTCTTTCCACGATTTTAATATTATACGCTTGGACCGTGATGACAGATACGGAGGGGTGCTATTGGGGATCAATAAGTGCCACTCATTTTTTCGAATTGACCTTCCACCTATTGGAGGGATCGAAGCTGTTGCTTGTCATGCAAACATCAGAGGCAAAGACCTCTGTATTGTCAGCTTGTATTTGCCTCCGAGAGCTACAGTTAGCCGCAAGCAACTTATTGAAATGTGCTCACTCCTTCCTGAGTCACGATTGATCTTGGGAGACTTCAACTCTCATGGAACTGCCTGGGGGGAACCGTACGATGACAATTGTTCATTGTTGATATATGACCTTTGTAAGAGCTTCAATATGACCTTTTTGAACACTGGGGAAACAACACGTGTGCCTAAACCTCCTGCTAACCCAAGTGCTCTTGACCTCTCGCTTTGCTCGAATTCACTATCGTTAGATTGCAAGTGGAATGTAATCCAGGATCCCAACGGTAGTGATCACTTGCCAATCAAAATTTCCATCACCATTGGGTCGAATTCTTCTGAATCTATAAACATGGCATATGACCTCACAAGACACATTGACTGGAAAAAATATGCGGACGCGATTACTCTAGCCATCAATTCTAGAGATGGTTTACCTCCATTGGAGGAGTATAACTTCCTTTCTCGTTTGATCCATGACAGCGCGGTTCGCGCTCAAACGAAACCCATCCCAGGTTCCACCATTCACCGAAGGCCTCCCAATCCATGGTGGGATAGCCAATGTTCAAAGCTTTATGTAGAAAAATCGAATGCATTTAAAGCTTTTCGGAAACGAGGAACCATTGACAATTTTCAAACGTATTTAGACCTTGAGAACCAATTTAAAAACTTGATCAAAGGTAAAAAACGTGCTTATTGGCGAAATTTCGTGGGAGGTTTGTCACGAAAAACGTCAATGAAAAAATTATGGAAAGTGGCTCGAAACATGAGAAATCGCTCTTCTTCGAATGAAAGCGAGGAACATTCACATCGATGGATTTTTAATTTTGCGCGAAAGGTTTGCCCCGATCTCGCTCCCGTGCAAAGAATTGTTCGAAATATACCACAAGATAGGTGCGATCTTGATTCCGAGTTTACGATGGTAGAATTCTCTCTTGCTCTCCATTCAAGTAACAATTCGGCTCCAGGATCGGATAAAATTAAGTTCAACTTGTTGAAAAACCTCCCCGATGTGGCCAAACATCGCTTGTTGAATTTATTCAATCGGTTTCTGGAGCATAATGTTGTTCCGGATGATCGGAGACAAGTACGAGTTTTAGCTATTCAAAAACCCGGAAAACCCGCGTCCGACTTCAATTCGTACCGCCCAATAGCAATGCTGTCTTGTATACGGAAATTGTTGGAGAAAATGATCTTGTTTCGCCTTGATCGTTGGGTTGAAACGAATGCATTACTCTCAGATACACAATATGGGTTCCGCAGGGGCAAGGGGACGAATGATTGTCTTGCGTTGCTTTCTTCAGAAATTCAAATGGCTTACGCCGAAAAAAAACAAATGGCTTCAGTATTCTTGGACATAAAGGGGGCCTTTGATTCTGTTTCAATAGAGGTTTTGTCAGACAACTCTCGGGGTCTGCCGCCTCTATTGAATAATATGTTATATAACTTGCTTTGGGAGAAACATTTGAATATATATATATATATATATATATATATATATATATATATATATATATATATATATATATATATATATATATATACACATATATAGATATATATATATATATATATATATATATATATATATATATATATATATATATATATATATATATATATATATATATATATATATATATATATATATATATATATATATATATATATATATATATATATATATATATATATATATATATATATATACACATATATAGATATATATATATATATATATATATATATATATATATATATATATATATATATATATATATATATATATATATATATATATATATATATTCATATAGATATTCATATAGACAGCATAGTTTTACTAGCAACACCGCTCCAGTGAGAAACAAAAACTCTCACGTTTTAGCTCTTTTTCCCTTTCGCTACTCTCCGAAAATGGTGACCGAATGATGACTTAATTTTTCTTGTATCACTTCTCGCTCTACACTTGTCTGTGCAGTGGTTTTCGCTATAGTAGAAAGGAACCATATATGCGGTTCAAACTTGTATGCAAGGTTCGAAAATGGTGTGCGATGTTTGGTACAGTTCGGATATGCAATCAACAGTCTTCGTTCCTCTCTTGGTTCAATCATTTAGTGTAACACCAGTGATTACTGTCATTCATACAACTTTCTGAATGATCCACTCATATTTGGTAACATGTACGTGAGAGGTTACTTGCATGACATATTGTGTATCATTCGATATTGATCGAAATCCAAACACTGAAGTAGATAAAAGAACTGTCTTATAACACAAACGGTGATTCTAGAGCATTTGCGAGAAACAAGATATGTCGTCTGATGCTGCGGTGGCGTTAATACGTAAGTACCATTTATTTTCTTACCAATTCTTTTCACATTTTCAAGACATTTATGCAGTTATTTCTTATGTTAAGATAACCTGCTTTTTTCAAAATTTTCAAAATATTCCATAGCCCGTGTTCATTTTTAAATGATCTTTTAGTCTTTAAGAGCAATACGAAAAGGAAAGGAGACGGGATGTTAATCGTGCCTGTACTAATTCTTAAAAATGACACAGGGAGATAATTATCATATTTCCGCATTACAATTTTTCATTCTACTTCGTATTTTTGTTGCTCTCTCAAGTTTTTTTCCCTTTTGTTTATTTTAGGCTCATTAGCATTTTAGCTGTAACAGAGCCGAATTTTAATCGTGTACATGTCACATGTTTATCATATCTATAATTAGCTCATTACACAGTTGCCATTTTTCGGCGTTAGAGTATTCCCTTCTATACCATTGCATATGGTCTACTTTTACACAGCAGCCATTTAGGCGTAAAAGTTTTCTCTTCTGTTCTTCCATTATCCAGTTAGACTGGACAGCGGAGACAGTTGATTGATCATTGTTGAGTTATTTATAGAACAGAAGCCCGATGTGTCTTGCAGAGCAGAGCAGTTGTATGGATGAATCGATTTTATTTCGACCGTGGATCGATCTCCATCGCTGATGTTTGTTGCGTGGACGTAGTCATTCTGTAACAACACAAAGATGGTCAATGAGGGCCCTGAGTTTTGAACTCACGATCGATCGCTTACTAAGCGAACGCGCAACCAATGTGGCTACGGAGACCCCCTTCTCTTTCAAGTTGTTTTGATTTAATTATATTTATCAACAGGAGATTCAACCAAATTCATAATATGATTTGTCAGAATTTTTCTTCATTCGGGTTCGAGTAAATGTTGCATTCGTGTAAATGTCTCATTCGAGTATTTGTTACGTTCCTATGAATGTCTCATTCGGGTAAATGTTGCACTCGGGTATTTATTGCATTCGAGTATGTGTTACATTCGGGTAAATGTGCTTCGAGTAAACGTATTTCGGGTGAGTAGGACACAACCATTAGTGGCTCGTTATAGGCATACGAATAGGTAAGCACAGAAATGCGCAAAGCAAATCTTTGCAAAAAGAATATGCATCCAATTTTTATATCAAACAGATCCAAGAGAATTTACGACTCGATCGGTATGCAAATCATCGAAATCCGTTCGCACCAAAAATAGTTTTCAACGTTAAAGTTATTTCATAGATACGTTACATATTTTCTGATTTGATAGGCTTACTGAAAACCATCGAAAATGATGAGAACAATTTTTTTTTCTGGCGTAAATTTTATAATTTTTTTATATTTTTTGTGAAAGATTAAATTATTTCCTAAATTTCATTGTATGAGAGAAATTTTGTTAATTTTTTTCGAAAAAAAACTTTTTCAAGCTTTCATTAAAAAATAGCAAACTCATTTTCAGAAAAAAAAACATTAAACAAAATTACTTTGAAAATTCAATTTTTTTTCTCAAAAACATTAATACTATGAACATTTCATGTACATTGGAAGAAAGGCACTGTTAATTTTGGTAAGTTTTATTAGAATTTAAAAAAAAACTTTTTTAACAAAAATTATTTCAAATCTTCAAAATAATTTTTTTTCAGCGTAATTTTATTTATGTATCTTTGTATGAAAATTTGAACAATTTCCTACCTTTCATTCTTTTACCAAAATTTAGTAGTTATTATAGTTTTGGAGTTGAAAAATTTTGTAAGAAAATAAGAAAAAAAAGCGTTGACCCTTTTCAAAAAGTAATCTAATTTTTTTTTGGAGATTTAAGTATGCAAAGTTGCTCAAATGACCAATGTCTTTGCACCCACAACGTTTCACTGCAATCTGAAATGGTATGGATTCGTCCATTGAAAATTTGTACGTTATATCGTGGTAAAATGTACGTTATAACGAGAGTACAGAGGTCCCTGTATGTAACTAGGAGATTCCAAAACTGTAAACTTATGCCATTAAAATTATGTATATAAAATTAAAGGCGTTCATTTATAACGAATTTACAGCCTTCCAAGAATCAATTTAAAAATTTGCACCTCTATTTTTTGTCGAGTGAGTACCAGTGAATCTGATCTTGAAATTGAACCGTTAAAAATGATCAATACCGAAATCACAAAAAATACTTTCGCCCGAATTTTCCGCTTTTGACAAATTTCCAATGCTATAGGATGGTTCAAATATAAAAGAATAACAAGTTGGACGAATAACATCTACAAAAAAAAAGAAAATCAAAAGTTTATTATTCAAACCAACACCCCACTATACGTTTTACCCACAGTTTCCCTAGCCGAAATAATTTAGAAATCTATGGAAGGTAATGCACTTATTCATAGTCTAACCCTTCCAACTTGACCGCATATATTTTTTAAATGACATAAACATGGTTCTCCTTGCAGTGAAAAAAAGTCAACACTTATCCAACACAATTAGAGTTTAAATGATTGTTGATTTATGACAAATAGAATAATGGTCTCCTAATGGACAGTTTTGTAGGTCACTTATGGAATTTGATATTAGATCTAACACTTCTGATCTAAATGGGGCTGATTTTGGCAATGTAGACGATTTTACCAACAATTATGTAAGCAGACATTATTTGATGTTAAGCCGAGCTAGCCTCAATAAAGAAATACATATATTCAAATCTAGTAGAACTCAGAAATATCAAAATGGAGTGAATCATTTTGTGTGCAATATAAAATAACACATAACTCATTGTATGTTGTTGGTCAAATTTCTTTCACCTTTCTTCATAAACAGTTAACTGTCTAGACAAATTATTATCATATGAAATAATAGCGTTTCGCACATTACAATTTCCGATGTACATCACTTTGCGTAAAAATCTTATAATTATTCAGAGAGAAATAGTCCGATACACAACAGATGGAAACGACCCCAGTACGACAAGTACCCTCCAACCATGCAAAACTTGTACAAGTGGCAATCGTAACCCATTGGTTTAATCGGATGAAATGAACGGCAAAGTACAGCTAACCGGCATCACTAAATGAAATTCGCTTCGGTAACTAAGATTGACCAATAAAGGTGCGCGAGGGTTCCCTCCATGCGGTTGCGATTACTAGTAGCGCGCGACAGGGTAACAACCTGTTCCAAGAATCATGGCATCTCGGAAAACCAATCCAAACACCTCCGCCTGGGGCGTTTTCACACGCTCAGAATCAACCGTAAACATATCTCGCGTCTCGCATCTCACTCGCGGTCGCTGCGACGAATCAATCATCTTAATCTCTTGCGGAGGACTGTCCTCAACGGCGAGAAACATCTATCCATCCGTCCATCCAACCATGCACGCACGCAACCACGACCATCAAGATGCTGCCCCTCCTATCGTCCTACTTTACGTGGCCATCCGCCGCGCCGGGGGAAGGGATTCACCGTATCGTCGATGCTAGAGTTGGGGGAGGAATGGTCGAACAAGAAGATGCTGAGATACTGGAGAACTGCCGAGTTCCCTTCTTCTTCTTATTCTTCTTTCATGTGCAGCTAGGCGTGTAAACAGCGAACGTAATGATAATTACAATCATTATCCATTAGCCGGCTCCATCAGCTCATGAAAGTAGGGATCTGCGGGAAAAACAAAGCAGCAATTGCATCCTCCATCCATCCATCCAGCTAGCCATCGGGAGTTGCCCTGACCGACTTGGACTCGGATTGGACGCACGTAAGCGCAGTAAGATCGTGAGATTCAGATTCCACAAATTGATTGCGGGCGTCGTCATCAGTCAGCGTGTGCTTCCAGGCCCAGCTGACTTTACCCGAATGATGATTATCTGCCCCCGCTTTCCCTATCCCCCTCCCAGGGTCTCTAGAAGTTGTTTCGAAAACGAGGAAGTGTTTGGCACGCAACGCCTCCAGAACTACTTGGCGGACACTCGTCACTCATGCGAACAGTGTGATTAACGAGCGAGTTCATCCGTACGAGCTTAGCGGCATAGTTCGACACAAATGTCGACTTGTTGGAGAGTTTTAACCACTCGCCGTAAGGTGGAACAGGATAATGGATCATTAGCGGAATTCTTAGAGCCGCTACTAACGCATTTGTGATCGCTTTACCGATCGTGTCCGCTCAAACGGCCAATAAATAAGGCTAATATTTCAACATGGCGCGAAGTTGACGAGTGTGAGCTTAATTCACTCCGCTCCTGGTTCGATATGCACCGTTCGCTTGCGACGACATTCCGCACCTCTTTCGTATTGCGGCAACACCAAAACAACGCAAACGCAACTCCTATACACACCGACCTTTGAGGAAACTTTCTGATCGCTGGCTGATAGAGAATCAAGTTTTCCTCCGCCAGCTCCAACAAAGTCACTCGATGAGTCTCTCTCACTAGAACCACGACAGGCGTGCGCGGCAACACAATGAATAAATTCTAGCGATTTTATAATCACAATTTATATTAAAGCGCTCCGCAAGTCGCACCGCGTTAATGCCGTTCGATGGCTGGCGCATTAATAAAATTCGCACGTGCCCTCCCCGTGTGCAGCGCGCGATTGTAATTCTTGGCGTACGCGGTTTGCTGCGCTCCTCGAGGAAGACATTCCCAGACAAGCGGCCTTGGTGCGCCACGCCACGGGTGGTGACCACCGCTGGCTGGTTCGGGCGGCGATGGCGGCGGCGCGGGAACCCCATTCTTTCACAGCCGGAATATAACTGTAGTTTGGCCATAACTTTGGCCACACTTCAGTCAACTAGCTACAAATTGAAATCTGGACCCGAGGCCCCGGGTGCCAGAAAAAAGTGCAGTGGAGGGGAAGTGCCGCTGCATTGAGTGAGTTGGTGCTGATGAAGATTTACGATTCGTTGTTGATGGCAACATGTGGTTGTTGTTGTGTCGAAATATTACTTAAGCAAATCAGGGACTCTTCGTATTTTGTCCGTTCGAAATAAGCATTGCACATGGAATAATATTTCAAATATTTTTTTTGACAATGAATGTTTAATGAAGAAATAGAAAATTACAACATGTCGATTATTCTCAAAGTCCAATGATAGTTTTTCACTCGGGACAAAATGTAAAAAATTAACCTATTCTGACATAATACAGGTGGTGACAACCTCCCATAACTTCATTCTCATATGGCAAGTTTCAGTTGAGACCATTTTAAAGGGCGTATCTAAAATGACTGAAATGATTTTCAGTAATCCAAATCTTGAAAATACTTCTCCTAATGAAACGTGTTAATGGTAACGTTAATGACTATTTTCCCAGCGAACGTACTTGGTTGATTTTTACCATAATTTCTTTCAGATTTGTTTGATAGGCTGTTTGTAACATTTCCCTAGTTGGTAAATGGTTGAAATTGCCGAAAATTAGAAGCATTTCCATGTTCCCATACATTTGTTCTGGGGATTGATGTATTTTCCTAACAGTGCCGTCAATTTCAAGCATCTAATGTAGCGGCGAGGCAAAAAAAGTATTTCAACTACGAATCACTCACTCGAAATGCAAAGGTAGTTCTTGTACTACGAACACTATAGTAGAAGCGACCAAGTGAACGATCGTGGGTTCAATCCCACCCTTGCACAATACAGGTCAACTTCGATATAACGTACATTTTACTTTCAAAATTGTACGTTATATCGGAGCATAACTCCGATATAACGTACAATAATAAAGAACTCAGAAACATAGCTCATATTACTTTATTGTGATGCGGGGTAGGGTAGAGTTAGTAAATAATGATGACAAAATACAACCAGAAGGTGAGGCCAATCTTTCTCATGATGTTTCCCCTCATACTGTTTATTGACGGTAAATAGATAAAATGACCGCTTACTTGTTGAAAAAACTTTTGACCTTTTTCCGATGTATGGGAGTCGTGTTGGTAGTTGTATGGACTATTCATATGATTTTCGTTCAGAATTTCAAAACATATATGTTTTTGAGAGAAATAAATTTCAATTTTTAAAATAATTTTTTTCAGCGCAATTTTTATATATATTTTTTTTATTTTTTATGATGGATTATGTCCTATATTTTATTATATGACTGAAATTTTGTAGGTCTTAAAGTTGTTAAGTAATACTTTTTTTTCTAAAAAAGCTAAAATGAAAAAAAATATTAAGGAAGTAGATCAAATGAACATCATAAAAAGTATCTGACTTTCGGGATTTTTTTCAACGAAAACTATGATTAATCTGATATTACAGTTTTATTAGGTATATATTACTTAACAAACAAAAAATTAATTGGTGTCAATTGGACTGTCCCCTGAATAGCCGCAACCGATTTTGTTTTAGCAGGTTCGGATTTCTTATAAAACTTTTCACTAGGTTCGGATAATCGTCTCTTCACTTTGGAATTCAAATCGACAATAATAATTTATTCTGTTCAATACCTATTACGGAAACTCCTATGCAAGAAGCTATTCAAAAGCTTAATAATAGAATTATTTCAAATCAAAGCTTTGCATATGTATGGTGCGGTACTAGATTTTTAGGTGGGTTCGGACCAAAACATAGTGTGATCTATCATGGCCGCCACCTGAAATTCTCTGAATTTCATTCATGTGTGTTAGTGATTTGTTTATAATCAGTGTTGTGTAGTGAAAAGCTCAGGTAAGTTGATTTCATATTTCTTGTGTTTTACAATGTTTGGTTTGGTGTTCTACGGTCTGCTGTTGCTGCTAGTTCCTCTTCGTAGGGCAGTAAGCAAATCTTCGTGATCGGACGGCGGAGGAATCCCTTGGATGTGCGTAGCGTGACTACTCGAACCAGATTGTCCTTGCCAGGATGGACGTCTATTATGCGGGCGAGAGGCCACTTGACTGGAGCTAAGTATTCATCGATGAGAATCACCATTCGGCCGGGTTTGATCGCGTTGTTGGGTATTATGCGTTTGTTTTCCTTTTGCAGCTCTACCAGGTACTCCGTTCTCCATTGATGCCAAAATCGTTGGACGTGTTGCTGGATGTAGTGATAGTGGTCCAATCGATTCGTTGGAATATGCGTGAGGTCTGGATCGGGGAGAGCGGAGAGTGAGCTGCCGATGAGGAAGTGTGCTGGGGTAAGAATCGCCAAATCGTCAGGATTTTCCGTCATTGGGGTAAGCGAACGTGAATTCATGCAAGCCTCGATCTGTGTTAATATTGTTGACATATCCTCGAAGGATAACATGGCGTCTCGTAGTTGACGATGCAGATGCCTTTTTGCTACCTTGACTGCAGCTTCCCATAATCCTCCGAAATGAGGTGCTTTGGGCGGTATCAGATGCCATTGGATGCTGTTATTTGCACAGAATGAGGTAATTTCACCGTCTTGTTTTTCTTCTGTAATAATCTATATAATTCGTTTAATTCGTTTCTAGCACCCACAAAATTGGTTCCATTGTCGGAATGGATATGGACAGGACAGCCACGTCGGGAAATAAATCGCTTTAAAGCTGCTAAAAACGCAGGCGTGGACAGATCCCCGGCGAGCTCGATGTGTACAGCTTTGGTGGAAAAGCAAACAAAGACGCTGATGTATGCTTTCGTTGGTGATGCTCGTCTATGTATTGGCTTTAAATACACTGGGCCAGCATAATCAACACCGAACACAGTGAACGGTCTGCTAGGTGTGACGCGCTGGGATGGAAGTTGACCGACTTGTTGTCTTGCTGGTATTGGATTGGCTCGGAAACATCGGAAGCAGTTGCGGATAATATTGTTTACCACCTTTCGGCCGCTGATGGGCCAATATTCTTGACGAATGGCTGCAAGGGTGACACGGCCGCCACCATGCAGCAGTATCTCGTGGTAATGTCGAGCTACCAATAGTGTTAGTGGATGGAAAGATGGAAGTAGGATAGGGTGCTTTACTAGATAAGGCTGCTCTGAAAGGTTCAATCTCCCCCCAACCCTCAGTACTCCCTCTGTATCGATGAATGGACTGAGAAGTCGTAGGTTAGAATGTTTTGATAAAGTTTTCTTCTTTTTCAGGTTTTCTATCTCCTCTTTAAATTCATCACCTTGGGCTAAACATATGAGTTTCATGCGGGATTTGGAAATTTCATCGACGGTAAGTATTTTGGTTTTTCTTTCAGGTTCACTGGATGTTCCACGACGACACGATGCTATGAATCGGAGGCAGTATGCGGTTACTCTTATCAGACGCATGAAGGACGAAGCACGATCGAAAATTGTGTTTGGTTTTATGCTTAGGTGAGTTGCAGCAATAATCTTTCTTTTTTCTAGAACTTCTTCAGAATGACTTCGTTGTGTTTTGGATATTGGCCACTCTTGCGACGGGAGCTTCAACCAGGATGGTCCATGATGCCACAAGTCACTTCGAATAAAGTCTCTCACTTTCATTCCCCTCGTGATCAGGTCAGCAGGATTTTGAACTCCCATTATATGATTCCATATTCCATTTTGTGTTGTTTGTATTTCAGAAACTCGATCGGCGATGAAGGTCTTCCACGTATGGGGCGGTGAGCGTAGCCATTCTAGTGTCACGGACGAATTGGACCAGAAATAGGAGGCTTCAATCGGCATGTCGAATGCTTCGACTACTTTATTGTACAGTCTCGTAGCCAAAACAGCCGCAGAAAGTTCCAGGCGAGGAATGGACAACCGTTTTAGTGGAGCAACCTTTGATTTGGAGGCAATCAATTCTACTCGGATGTTCCCTGCAGCATCTGTTGAACGGGCAAATATGCAAGCTCCATATGCTTGCTCGGAGGCATCGGCGAAGGAGTGAAATTGCACAGTAGAATTTGATAGAAATGCATATCGACTGATTTTGTACGAGGATATTTCCGCCATATCGTAACAGTACAGGTCCCATTTTGATCTTATGTTATCAGGTACAACATCGTCCCAACCGCATGGTAATAACCATAATTCCCGGAGAATAATTTTCGCTCTTATTGTTACAGGTGACGTAATGCCCAAGGGATCGAAGTGCTTGGATATCATTGCCAGAATGGATCGCTTCGTTGGAGGACCCTTGCACCAGAGTATAATCGAAGCATAGTTGGTCGGAAATTAGCCCCCATTTAATTCCGAGAGTTTTGGTTGCTTCGTTTGCTGCTAGCTCCAATGTAGCTTGGGATCCTAACAGCGTTGGATTGAGATCATTGAGAATTGCTTTGTTGTTGGACATCCACTTTCTTACACGGAATCCACCTTTTTCTAGCAATTCGCTCAACTCGAATCGGATTTTTATTGCTTCATCGATGGTTTGTGCGCCACCCAAATAATCATCCATATAAAAGCATTTGGAGAGCGCTGGCGCAGCGAGAGGATAATTTTGCCCTTCATCGTGGACTTGTTGTTGCAGTGTGCGAGTGGCTAGGAACGAAGAAGGAGCCAAACCATACGTCACAGTTTGCAGCTCATAAGTTGCTATTTTTTCATTCGAGTTGAAACGCCAACAAATTCGTTGGAGCGGAGTGTCTCGCGGATCTAGCAAAACTTGGCGGCACATCTTTTCGATATCCGCTACCAGGGCGATCGGATATTTGCGAAATCGTATCATTAATGTTAGCAAGTTGTCTTGCACAGTTGGTCCGACTTGGAGAGCTTGGTTTAGCGAAAATCCAGTCGATGTTTTGGAGGAACCATCGAACACTACTCGGAGTTTCGTAGTGCTACTGGAGTCTTTTAAAACCGGATGATGTGGTAAGTAATAACTAATTTCTGATTTTTCTTCATTTTCAGGTACCAATCGCATATGGCCGAGCTCGAGGTATTCGGCTAGGAAGGAATCGTATTGGCTTTTCAACTGTGGATCATCGACGAAAAAACGACGAAGTGCTGTAGCCTTCGATTCGCCTATCATCTGCTCGAAGTACTCATGACGTGGTAAACGGACGACGTATCTACCCTCTGACAATCTGGCGACGTTAGCTGCGTTCTTCGCGCTGTTCTTCGAGCGAATAATTTGGTTTATTTGTGATTTCTTCAACGCGCCAAAACCGCTCTAAGGATTCGTTGAGAGGATCGTTAAGTGTCATATTGCATATTGTCGTTGGCGTGATGGTTGCTTCGTTCCTTCCATTCACAACCCAACCAAAAACGCTCTCAATTAGTAATAAATTGTTACGTTTAATTCTGTTCGTTGTATTCATGTATGAAAAGAAATGTTCAGCCCCTAATAACATGTCGATAACTCCGGTAACGTTGAAGCTTGGATCAGCTAATAAAAAGTTTTCTGGAAGACACCAGCTTCCGTGGGGCGTCGATACCACTGGCAAATCAGTTGTTATGCGTGACATAACCAAGAAATCTAGGTCCATACTAAATTTATTTATTCTCGATCGAATTTGGGTTTGAACTGAATGACGAACATTGGATGCTGACTCGCCAATCCCAAATACGGGAATATTTATTTTGCTAAATACATTTTAGGTGAAGCAACTGACACAATCTTTCGCTCATGACGTTTGTTTGCGAACCACTATCTAGCAGTGCACGGGCTGGGTGGAAATCGCCGGTGGAATCTTGGACCAATAGGACGACGGTGGACAACAATACACTACTACTGGAGGATGGAACTGGATTGCAGGACTGGAACGCTGCGGAATTGTTGGAAGTCGTAGCGGTTTGGGCGATGGAACGTGCATTCTGTTCGCAGGATACGTTGGTGCTGGTTCGGGGCGGCGGTGATGACAGACGATGATGCGGATGTTCAGCGGGCTGGAACCCAGGATGAAGCAGAGTATGATGCCTCTTCTGACAGCGACGACATGAGTAGGTGGACGGGCAGTTGCGGGCGAAGTGGTCATTGCGGAAGCAATTCTGGCAGAGGCGGTGGTTATTGGTTAAGCTTAGGCGGTCGGGTAAATTCATTCTTTGGAATCGCTCACACTTTATCAGTGGATGTTGCTGATGGCAAGCGTAGCATTTTCGTTGCGGTGTTTCGGCATTTACATGTGATGCAATTCGTTGGAAAGATTGTCGACGAGAACTGGCGAAGTGATCGTAGGAATTTGTGGAATGTTGCGATTGGTGGATAACGGACATTGATTCGAGGACGCGTATTCTACGGTGAAGAAATGCGGTGAGCTGAGCGAAACTTTGGGTTTCAACGCAATTTACATAGCAAATGTTCAAGTATAGTGCTCCAGTTGTCAACTGGTTCACCAAGCTGACAAAGAATTTTTGTGTGACGCTCGTATGCGTCCACAACACCATGAAGAGCTTCTGCGGATTCCCTTTTTACACGTGGGCAATCCAGCAAAGCCTGAATATGCCGTTTCTTCAGCAAATAATCATTGGCGTAACGTGAGATCAGCGTTTGCCATGCGATACGGTAATTTTCAGAACTGATAGCGAGGCTTTCAATAAGCTGAGCAGCTTCACCTTTGACCGCAGCACGAAGGTAGTGAAACTTTTGGATGTCTGGAACATCGACATTCGTGTTAATTAACGCATCGAAAGTATCGTGGAAAGCCAACCATTGGCTGTAATCCCCATTAAACTCTGGCAGTGTAATAGTGGGTAGTTTCAGTCCAGAAAGCCCAGATATAGGAGAAGGAGAATCGTTTTTAGTAGATGGAAGGGGTAAACGAGATTGAAGAACAGCCTTTATTTTAAAGTAGAGAGATTCATAAGCAAAACGAATTTCTTCGTTGCTCTCCATACCCTTACTTGTGGTTTCCTCATCTTCCAATAGTAGCTGAACTTCTTCTAATCCGTTCCACACACTGTCCAAGTACTCCAGGCGTAGAGGTAGTTCACGTTGGTCTTTCTCAGGATTGTAGTTGGTGATAAACTCCTCCGCTCTCCCCAGTTTGGAAAGTAGGACCTTTCGTCGATTGATGAGTTTCTGCTGCTCACTCATTGCAGGATTTAAACGTTTCTCACGGGTGTAACGGCAACCAAGAAAACGTAGAGAAAGAACACGATCTAAAAGCACCAGCGATTTGTTTCTGCGCAGTTGGAAATATACTTACCAGCTGCCTATTCAAAGTAGGCCTTGTATAAATTCAAAATGAAATGATTCCTTTGATGGCAGCTTTCCTCCAAACGATTAAAATTGCTCCAAAATTCCAATTCGACGGCAGGATTAGTTCAAATTTTCCGGAAATGCTCTCGAACAATCGATTTATCAGGAAAGAAATCGATATCCTGGTCACGGCACCAAATTATGTTATAGCAGGTTCGGATTTCTTATAAAACTTTTCACTAGGTCTCTTCACTTTGGAATTCAAATCGACAATAATAATTTATTCTGTTCAATACCTATTACGGAAACTCCTATGCAAGAAGCTATTCAAAAGCTTAATAATAGAATTATTTCAAATCAATGCTTTGCATATGTATGGTGCGGTACTAGATTTTTAGGTGGGTTCGGATCAAAACATAGTGTGATCTATCAGATTTGTTGAACCCTTGCAGCCAAAACCATGTAAACTGGTGGGAGTTTTAGTGGACCGAATTCAACCAAAGATTTTTTCACGTAATCTTGGATATATTTCCTGTCATCGTTTGTAGGATTTTTTCAAAATATTGATTTTTGACGAAACGGCGACATTTTTTGTAAAAAAAATGCGCTTTTATCTCAAAAATCTAGACAAAAACATTTATCAAAATTTTATTTTTCAAAATATCAAAGAAATCCTACGTACGATGGCAGGAAATTTAGTGGAGAATCTGGCAGAACCTATTTCATCAAAATCGGATGGACCGTTCCGGAGGTAGAACTCCCACCAGTTTGCAAAACTTAGTTTCGAGAAAAACGCGCTTCAAAATTTGGATCCGGGCTCCTTTGCAAAGACTTAGGTGCACTATTTGGCTTGAAACTTTGGAACGGAGCATTGGACAAACCTGGGACAAAAACTACAGTAAAGTAAACATTCCAGAGAACATTTTAGGCCAGACATATTTTTTCTTGTCTTTCCAAGGTTCAATAGTTTACTACCCTCTTAAACAAAATTATTTTGAAAATTAAAATTTGTTTTTCTCAAAACCACTAATATATGAATATTCCATACAACTACCAACAAGTCTCCCATACAATGGAAGAAGAGGACTGTTACTTTTGGTAATTTTTATGAGAATTTAAAAAAATACTGTTTTGAGAAAAATTAATTCCAATCTTTAAAATATTTTTCTTCAGTGTAATTTTATTTATTTATTTTCTACATGAATGTTCCAATAATTTCCTACATTTCCTTCTTTGACCAAAATTGTGTAGACATAACAGTTTTGGAGATAGAAATTTTTGAAAATAAAATGAGAAAAAAACTTTGGCCCTCTCCAAAAAGTATTCTAATTCTTTTTCTGGAGATTTCAAGTATGCAAAGTTGCTGAAATTACTAATGTCTTTACACCCACAACGTTTCACTACAATCCGGGATGGTCCGGATTCTTCCATTGAAAATGTGTACGTTATATCAAATGACGTTATATCGAGGGTACGTTATATCGAAGTTTCCCTGTAGTCCAGGAAGCTCATTTTAGGGGAAATTTGCATCTAGAGCTCCACAGTTATTAGCTAGACAAAAACTGTATTCAACAAAGTTGTTACATATGATACAACGCTCATTTTTATGTTGCAAAAATAGGTTGACCAAAATTTTCGGTGAAATGAAAAATCGGGCATTCTTTTCTCCATAGATAGAGGTAAACATAGTTCGACGTTGTTGCAGCCCCAATTATTTTAAGCAACTTTAAAGGACAAAGTTTTTTTTCTATCTCTGAAAATAGCCGATATAACGCTTTTTTTCTAAGTTGCGTTGGGGTCACCAGGAAAAAAACGTTTTTTTTTTTGCTCTAAGTATTTCAGATTCTATATGCCAGCTGTCTTCAGAAGACTTTCGAGTTTACTAAGACAAACATGTTGTGATACAGATTTTGTCAATATTTTAACTCTTCTCAAAGTTAAAGATATTGCCTTCTCCAAAAATACGCTTTCTTCATTCGTTTAGTCTAGCTTAAAAAATGTTTATTGGCGGTATTTGAAAAGACATTTTTGGCTCTACGTAATGTGAAATTTTGTAAACCATGCTATTTTTTGTATTTGAGTAAACTAAATTTGAAATCATGAGTTTTTGGGAAAAAAAATCAATTGCTTTGAGTACGATTAAGATATTGACATGTTCAGCATCGCAAAATGTTTGTCTTGATAAACTCTAAAAATCGTCCGAGAAAGGCTTTGATGTAGAATTTGAAATTTAAAAAACGGTTTTTTCATGCCTAATGCAGCCTAATCAGAAAACGCTAAAAACAACAAACAACAAAAACAACGATGAAGCCTTATTTACCTTAAAGCCACCAAAAACGGTCAACCATTTACGAATTTATTTTTTCATGCCAAAGGACCTAAAATGGGTAATATGAATTCACATGAAATCTATACTCAAACCACTCAAACTTCATTTATGTCTCATTTTATTTAATTCTAATATTTCCAGTACAAGAAATAGATTGTGTGCATAATTTTGTGAAGAATTGTATGAATGCTAACATACTAATAATGAGCGTTGTCGATAATCCAGAAAAATTTAAAGTCAATTGTCACAAGTAAAACGCACTTATGTAAGAACTGATGATGAATATGGCGGGTGAGTCCCCGATCCAGTCCCAGTCCCAGTCTCTGTTCCTGCCTGTTTTAGTCCTAGTCCCAGTTTTCAAGACATTAGAGGTATGCGATTTGACATTATCGCGTGGAAAAATAATTCTATTCTATTCTAGAATGCTGGTCAACTCGAAACGTGTTAGATCTTCATAAACATTGACAGTTACAGTGAGTTCCAGTAACATTACACAGCACCTCTCATCACACTAATTACTGAGCATAATCTTGGCACAATGAATCTTTCCCTTTTTAGCGGCTATGTTCTGACTTAATTATTTTTTTTCTGCGTTGTTGAATCTCATAGCATGACTATCTTAATATATCCAGTAAATGTTCGATACAAAAATTATCTCTTCTCTTGTTTTTAGGCAGCAACACCTTTCGGTTCGCTCACAAATGCTTCGCAACAGTTGATCGACCGACATTGACTGTTGCTGTCAGTCCTCATTATGACAACCTTTATGCAACAATCCTCGTAGCAGCATGCTGTCAATTTGCAGTATTAAAACGCAACATTCTATGTTACTATGTTGATTTGAAAAATCATCATTTCATCATCATCGTCATCTTCGAAGACATTTCTTGCAAGATGTTTTGATGAAGCATGCTTTTCGTTACACCGTTACACCGTTACACCGTCATTTCCGTTGAATTAATGTGCACCTCATCATTAAGATCAAAATATTGTTATATCCGTGAACAAGCACATTATCCAAGCCGTTTTGAATACGAGTTTTTTTCAAAGAACTCGATTACCGTAATCAATAAAACAGATCGATGCTCAACCGAACAAAATTGCACCACCGGTTTGAAGGGATTTCGCTCTTAGGAACAAACCCGCTGAGTAGTATCAGCATTAGAAAAGACTGAAGTCAGCTCGCTAGCTAAAGCGAAATTGTGTAATTGAAATCGAGAAGCATAAATTGCAACATTTCCTCTCTCGCTCCACAGTGTTCATGAAACGAACGCTACATTTGCATTTCGGGCGAGCGATTTACGGGCGCTTGATCTGCATTGGTAGATCAAAATTGTACATCAATTACTCATTAGCCCCAGCACGGATAGGTAAGCACAGAAACAATGTATGAGAACATGGGAATACTTCCAATTTTCAGCAAGTTAAACCATTTATGGATTGGAAACCGTAAGGTAGAGCATATCAAACAACGAATTCACGATTCGATTGATATGCTAATCACCGAGCTCCGATCGCAACAAATATAGTTTTTAAGTGGAAGAGTGGACATGCTAAACAAAGCTTGCTTTCATGTTGCGAAGTAACATTCTTGAGTGTAAATTCTCGTGATTGACATGTTTCTAATTAGAAAAAAATTATTTAGAAAACCTAAATTACGAGAACTTACACACAAAAATGCTACGAATAATAACATTGGTGATAGTTTTTCAAAAGAAACAAAGATGCTGTTAGAGCTTGAGCTTGGGTAGACTGTATATTCCGTAGTTGCTCTCCGTGATTGACCTGAACCAGCGAAATTGCACAAAGAACACACTGAATGACGCTTGGGGGTAGCGAATCATTCTCATTGTGCAGGTTTTGATGGATCGAGCTTTAAATAATCAATAACGACGCCGGCCACGTCCTTACAGTCACCAGGGGAAGGGAAATTGTTAGTATGATATTCGCCGCCCGAAGGCCAGACGGCTCGCCTCTATAGCGTGGTTTCCTAGCGTTTATCAAGGAAGGGATAGTTGTTAGTGGGGGAGGTAAAAATCAGGATTCACTGAGGTAAGTGATGTGATCATTTTACGGCGGAACCTTAAAAGGTCATCGAGCCCCGGGCAACCGAGGGAACTCCTCCAGTGTCGCCGAATCGGCGATAATTCGTCGTTTCTAAATTTTCTTTTAAATTAAATATATCAAATTTTCAAATGTCCCAAGCTGTTCGGAGAACTTAGCCCTTTATCTCTGTTCATATTTTCTTTCATATATCGAATTTTCGAATGCCCCAAGCTGTTCAGAGAACTTAGCCCTTTATCTCTGTTGCGCTTGTATAACGCGCGCTCTCTCCCGATAGTTGTTCAGAGAATTGTACAGCGACACACACGCACACATACGAATACGTCCCGGAACGCGTAACAACACGAAACGGGCAGTTTTTACTTTTTGCTTGTTTTGCCTAGTAAGTGATTTGAATTAACTAAATTATTCAGGAGAATTTTCGCTTTACGGGACCACATTTCAAAATTGATCACAGAGGGAAGAATCCTTTCGGACCGATCAAGAAATTCTATTTCTCCTAACAAACACTCTAAGACAAGGAAGAAAAACTAAAACTGAATGCGGAGCGACCCAAAAAAGACGTCCGCATTCGACAACTGCACGAACCGGACTCCGGAAACACGAAAAAAAAAGCTGTTAGAATTTTTTTTTCTGTAGAAGTGCCCTTATTCCGAAGTATGAACTTGTTGGTTATTGTATGGGCTATTCATATATTTCTTTTCAGAATGAAAAAAAACGATTTTGTGAAATATGAGTTTCATTTTTTTTTTCATTGGATTTTTTAAATATTTTTTTTAATATTTCCGAAAGATTTCAACCATTTTCTGCATTTAATTCTTTGTCCAATTTTTTTTTCGAGTCTTATTGTTAGGAAAAGCCAAAACTACAAATAAATTACTCTAAAACTATGAGACTTAAAGAATTTGGTAATAAAGTGGAATGTGAGAAATTATTTAAATTTCATTTGAAAATATCAGAATGAATTTGATAAATATAGAAAATATTTTTAAAATTGAAATTAAAATTAAAATTTTTTTAAATTGAAATTTTCGTATTGTTTTTAACCAACCGCAGGGCAGTGATAATGCCCCTCGCTAGAATCGATGTCCTAGTTCCGATCCGATGATCGATAGTTGATAAAACAGAGAATTTGGATTCATTAATAAAAAAAAAGAACATAGGGGGAATTATAAGCTATAGAAGTCAGTAAGCGAAATTATATGGGGAAAGGTGTGAAAAAAACAGAAATTATAGAAGCGAAAATAGGAGAAATTGTAGAGAAAAATAAAGTCTATTTTTAGTTAGAAGTTCATAACACTACATTTTGGATTTCACCAGGATGCAAATCAATCAAACGTAGGAATTCTTTAAGGGAAACTACAATTTGAAAGAATTTATAAAATTGCAAAATTACTGAATTACTTAAAAAAATATTTCACATATTTTATTAAATTCTAAAAAAAATACATGAAAACCCCTATACAAAAGCCAAAAAAAAATAATGCTCAAATTTTAAATTAAAAAATATCAAAGAAATTTTTAAAAAATACACCGCCCATACAATACACAAGAATCCAGAATCCAGGAAGAAGGGCACTGCTAGAGGGAAAGATTTTTTCTAGCATCAACTTTTTAGTGTTTCCTCTGAAAAATTGCTGCTGATGTTTTACTCGTAACATTTTGAGTGTAAATTCTCGCGGCTGCAAACTTTTATTTTATTTAGAAAGATGTCAACACCGAAAATTTACACATATGTAAGAGATGAAAAATTGACGTCTTTAACAAAAGTCCATATTTTAATATTCTCTAAAATTTTACCGAACACAGTATATCGCTATCTTGACTATAAACAAAATTAGGATTAGTTGCACTTTTTCCTAGAAAATATGAGAAGACTTTTCACTGTAAAAATGTCCGTCATCCGTCATCCGTCATCAAATAGATGAAATTAATTTTAATTTTTTCAAACATTTTTTCAGAATCTCGAATAAAGCGTTTTACGAATTTGAGATCGGGCTGATAACTTATTTTAAAATGTCTACAACTATTATTACGCATCTAAGTTCTCGTAGAAAACTCATCCCATGTTCGTGATGAAAGAATGGTACGAATTAATTTGGGAAACCAGTCTTTAGAATGCAAAGTGCTCATGCTCTGGCGATTGAATATGCTCCGAAACTAAGATGAAATGTTTTGATTTCAACACTGCTCGCTTTAAGGTTCACACCCTATTCTTGTACCGTGTTGGTGCACCATGTTAATGTACCCGTTTCTAAACCGCGCTTGAATCTAGTTTGTATCTTTTGCTTTCTCTGTTGAGTTATTTTTCTTCGTGTACAAATTACGTAACGCAAGAAGAGGGGGAGGGGGGTCGAGGTTGCGTTACTTACTGTGTATTAGAGGTAGGAAATTGCGTTACGTAGGCGGGGGAGGAGGTCCAAAATCCGGATTTTGAGCGTTACATAATTTGTGCACGATGCCTCAGAACGAGCGAAGACAAAACGGGCACTGAAATTTGATGCGTGTGTGCATAAAAAGGAGCGCGCTACACTTCGTACCAAGCGAGAATACGTGTTTGTTATGAACGCGCGCCGATGAAAATTAAACTCGAGTGCAGCGCAGCGTATAGAGACGCGGTTAATCGTTCAATTAATAAAGTAATCGAGTATCTGCAATTATAATCGAGTAATTTTGTATCGAATAATGAAAAATCAAAATATGAGTACATCGAATGATTATCACAGTAATCGCGATTAATGGAAAAAACCATTTTCAAGGTTAATACATTTTTAGGTTTAGAGTTAGCTATACATTTTTTTCAATTGGTGCAATAAAAATATTGTGCATCAATTTGATAATGTGCTCTTTTATCAATCGCCCTCAAAAAATATATTAAAATTTATCAATATACTGAAAAACCATTTCATTCAAAAACCATTATTTCATTATTCACCATGTTTATTTGAGAAATTGATTTAATGTAACTTCTAAATTTATGACATCATAGTATTTTCATTGGGCCTGATTCTCGAATACACTTCGAATACACTTCACGGTGGGAACGGAATGAAACGTATCCGCGATGCCAACGGTACGGTGTCGACATCTGGATACGAGATTAGTTTCCCACTAAACTTATCATTATAATATCAAATTATCTTCAGATGAAATTTTTGTATGAGATGATTATATCACATGAAAAAAATAATTTTCCACTCACATTAAACACCAGTTTGATACGAAGAAGTTAATTTTCATTAATGATTTTTTATTTGAAAAGTGCTCATTCTGCCTGAAAATTCATTATTATCTTCGACACTTCACTAACTCGTAAAACGTAGTTCAATGGCGTGCCGTTTATTTCGTTTCCACCGTGAAGTGTATTCGAGAATCAGGCCCATTATTACAAGAAATAAATACTCACTCGATTAATCGAATACTGAAAGACAATTATTCGAATGAATCGAATATTTAAAAATGGCCCCACGATTGATCGATAATCGAATAAACGAAAAATTGAGACATCTCTACCAGCGTATGTTTTCTGAAGACTGCGGGAAACACATTGATTCAGCGACTATCTCTGTTATCGTTATAGGTTTGAGTCGTTCCCGAACTCCGAGCCCGTATAGATTACAAACATAATTTTGCAAATCCCTTTAAGTGGGCTTTTTGCATAGTCTATTGACGGTTTTATTATTTCTGAGGGTCACTTACCGCTTTGATGAATGAAAAGCATTTAGAGAATTGAACAACATAAATTTCGTTACATTTTTATCAAATCTCGTACATAATTCACATCGGAAGCGCTTCTTAAAAGCTGCCAACTTTTTTTCCCTCCAAACTATGATGCATTGGGTGTTTCGAGTAGTTATAATTAACAATTATTACCCTCCATGCGTTGCATCACGGCGAGAGTACCTGAATAAATCAAATCGCACACACGTTCGCCGCAACCCTCTGTCTCTCGGACCCAATCGTCTCCTCAATAAACCATCATTACGGGGAAATTACCAACAGAAAGCGCACCCCCCGAAAAGAGGTCACAGCTTTCCGTCTTCTTTTTCTTTGTTTCTAAACTATCAATCGCACTCGCAGAACTATGTGCGCGCTGCGGCGTGTTGAGTAACGCATATACCTTCACTCTTTCGCCATCACCACCAGCATCGTTCACTGATATGTCCTCCCGCCGCTTAGTGCCCTCCAAGGGGTCCCACCATGTCGCGATCTGCTTGCTCTGGTGTTTTCTGGTCGACCGTTGGTCGAGTTGGTTTGCTATTCCGCCGCGACGTTGCTGCGCACAGTCTAGGAAAAAGACTAGCTCTGGTCACGCCATTCAGGTAGGTAAGTTTCGCGTTCCCCCCGGAGTGAATTATAATCCTGCATATATCGCGCAATTGCCATCGACCGACCGCACTATTCAGCCTGTGTCGAAGGCTTTCTGTTGAGGGCGGACGCGGGGTACGGAGTTTCGCTCGCTCGCACTCTGTTGTACTTCATTATTTAATCAAACACTTCTCGCTCCGGTCTCGGGTTTAACCGGCAGATCGACGTTATGGCCGCCTGCCGCCGAGTCGAGGGGTTTACCCAGTTCTTAATGGAGCCGGGTACTTATGACGGACTTGTCAGATTTTAGGCTCGAGGAAATTATTGGTATTCTATGGTAATTGTGCTCATCCGTAAGATGATGTATTCTTGGAAGAAACCATGGCCAATATCATTTTCGTGTGCGCTGATAAAATTTTGTATTGGGAATTGTCGCTATTATGTATTCAATTGATATTTTCGCTCAGAAATTATTTGGCCGAGCTGCAGAGCTTGAAACCGAATTGCATCATGCAAAAATCTCGAACCATCCGCCGAAACCGGTTAATCTCTTTCGCAGTGGGAGAGACAGAGAGATTAAATGCATTGGCTTACGGGACGAAAACACCGAGTGTGTGAGAAGAATAAATCAAGAACATTGAAAGTCAGCGCGACATCGGTAACACATAATTTGCGAAAAAATCTGGCTTTAAGTTGGGTGCTTGTATTGATTCTCGCGCATCGTTATAAATGGTTTTCGGGGTATGAATTGACCCGAGATATGATAGCATTTTGACTTCGAGAAAATGAAGATTTTTTTTAATAACAAACGCATTTTTAATTTAAAAAATGTTATCGAAGACGAAAGGCGTATGCATTAAAAGTTTCTTATGCAAGTGAATTAAAATAACACTGGGTAGGTTTTCACGATTTTTTTTTTTTTTTTTTTTTGAGAAAAGAGGTTTTTATTTCGCTCAATGTGTGAATTCGCTCTATTTTTGTGTGATTTTTTATATTGGCGAAAATGGTTTCATCCAATTTATTTGTTGAAACATGTTGAAAGAAAGCGCTTCTGTATGAGCTTCAGTGTTCCTCTGTTGAACTATATGAACTGGTACAAAACATAGTAGAATGATCTTACCATACAATACATTTCTGTAGCCGCCAAAAAGATAATATTTTAGGTACTTTACAGCCTTCACAACTTAGAGGGTCGGCTCAGAACTACTTTCCTCCCACTTTTCGGATCATAACCAATCTCTCATAATTGAGCTATTGCGGTTAACACAGATTTGTATGTGTTACCATTAATGAAGCCGGGAAATTGCATAGAGACCGCACACGCCCGTAATTATTACTAAAATCAAAACGATTTTCCACAAAGGCAGCACCACCATATGTCCGCAAAACCAACGACTCTGCGCGATCAAAGGAAAACTCGGCGCCGGCCAATCACCGACGAATAACGCAAATTTGAACCTGGTCAAATCTGCGGTTGTTTATCGACCGGTGCGGATCGAGCCGAACGATAGGTGCAATCGAAATGAATCATTCTTTTTTTTCGCCCGTTTTCAGAAATATGGTGCCATATTTGGAGCATTTTTCGTCTTCTCACTGCCATTCGCGCTTCTGTTGCAGCAAATCTTCAGATGTACAATTTGTGAATACAACAGTTACCACCAGTGTCGTGGTGTGGTGTCGAAGTTTCAAACGTGCCATTTTGTTTCCACTGTCGGTAGATTTGGAGAGATAGAGATATCAGAAACGCTACGATCATGATTGTTTTTCACTGGATATTCGGATCGGGCTCTTGGAACCCCAGTGTCAAATGAGGGTGAGGTTATTCGGCAGAGTGTATTCTCTGTCTGTGTGTGCGGATTGATGAATTTCTTTAATTGCAACTTTGTGTCGATTTCGCCAATTTAATTTTTGTGTGTGGTAACATGGGCTCTGCTCTTCCGTTCACATTTCACAATAGAAATTATCATTTTCCGACTCTCACTGTGTGTTTACGGATACGGAACACCTCGGTGATGTGATACTGGATGAGCTTGTGTTGTGTTTAAAGTTTGGGATGGCGTAAGTTCAATATGGCTCGGGCGTGACTAATTGACCGTTTTGATTTTGGTTTGGGTTCATGAACCGAGCATGTGAAATGTGAAAGTGTTAATTGATTCATCTGTGAAGATTGGGAATAGATCGACGGAAAATTTAAAGCGATTGAAGGATAGATAAAATTGATAGTTTTCATTGATGGAAAAATCCCTCGTAGAAGCACAACGTTTTTCATAAGTTGAGATTCCGACGCTAAATAATAAGCTATGGACGAATTTCATGCCAACTCGACTGGCAGTTGGCAGCACCATCTCAGATCTCAGAAGGATTTGATTTTTGATTCATCCCCTTAAAGTCAGAAAACACCTTTCTTGCATGAAAAAAATTAATTTATCCAGATTCTCTCAGGAGGTGATAGACGATCATACTTGATGAAGAAAATCCTCCTACGCATATGTTCGAATTTCAACAATGACAGAGTTACCGAACTTTTTTTTTTTGTTTCGGACTCGGAACAACTAAATTAGTGAATTTTAATAACATTTTGGAAGTGAAACACTTAAAAGTTAATAAATTTTTTAACACATTAAATTTGAATGTGAATTTTATCCTAAAAAATTATATTAAACTAGATTGTTTCTATCAATTTAAATGAAGTTCTTTAACCGCTCCACAATTTGTTCTTTGACGCACAACTTCTACTTTTTTTTAAATTTCGCTGCAATATCGATATAAACAATTCCTGGTGGGAATTCAAGCAAAATCTTAAAAAATCACGATGTTTACCCCACTGTACATGTAATAACCACTTAAACTTCACCTTAACGTTGAAAGGTTACATTTCTTCATGAAAAAAGCCATATTTGAAATATAAAAAAAATATTTTTTTCCAAAATGAATATAATCGAGTCCAAAGTTGTATATAATCGAATCACATATAATCGAGTCCGACCTGTACTGTATTCTATTAGTCATTTATTCCATTATTAGTATTTTTATTCCATTTGATACCAATATTGAGGGGATTGCAAAAAATACATAGTCGACCATTTTGTGGCGGCGACCTTTTCGAATTCATGTTGTTCATAGTGTAGTGTATATTTTCCAAATCATGCAGTTTTTTGCGGCGGCCAAATTGAATTTTTCAAGATCATAGAACACGCAGTTTTATAATGACAGTAGAATTAAATGTATGTTCCAAATTTCAGATCAATCATTCAACAGGAACGGGGTCAATTTTCTATTGATGTGGGACAACCCAACAAACATTCAAACATACATAGAAACATGTCAAGCTGAATGAAACCATTCAAAAAGTAATTAGTTGTTTGGGGACTGCGGCCATCTTGAAATTGGATTTTTCATTATCTGCTTTGTTCTACTAGTCGAGAACTTTCTTTTGATACATTTTTGGGCATTTTCCATAAACAACTGTGTTCTACTAGTCAAGCCCTTTCATTTGATACCCATATTGATGGGGTTGTGAAAAAAATATATATGGCGCCATCTTGCGATGGCGGCCATTTTGGATTTGCATTTTTTATACATAACTATGTCAAGCCCTTTCATTTGACACCCATATTGATGAAGTTCTGAGAAAATATGAAATCCGCCATTTTGTAGTGGCCGCCATCTTGGATTTGCATTTTTCATAAATAACTACATTCTGCTAGTCAAGCCCTTTCTTTTGATACCCATATTAACTATTCAATATAGAATTATTATGCAAATTATTCAAAATTTCCGAAAATCTAAATTAAAATACTCCGGATAATCGAGTCTAAAATTCCGGATAATCGAGTCCGACCTGTAGTAATTTTTCAATGAATTCAAAAAAAATCATTGAAAAAAAACAATATTTTGAAAATTAAAATTCATTTTTCTCAAAAACAAGTGTTTTTAAAATTCTGAGAAAAATAGATATGAATAGCCCTTATAATTTCCAACAAGTCGCCCATACATCGGAAGATAGGCACTTCTACATGGAAAGAGTTTTTCGAACAACAACCTTTTCATGTACACTCGTATTGCTTAAGAAGGGTCTTATTTTGAAGGGTATAGAATCAATTTAGATGATGAATAATGCATTTTCTTTAAAAACACTTATTTCCGGTGAGGGGCGATTTGACGTAGTGGTAACATCCATACTTCTCACGCAAAGATCACGAGTTCAATGCTCACTCCCGACATTCTTCCAAAAATGAAAGTAAAAGTGACGAACCAGACGAAATGTGTTGAAAGTCACTATAATAGAGAAAAAAAAACTTATTCCCGGTATATATTTGACAGAATGTACAATTGGAGACTTTCATCGAGGCTAGCATGCTGAAAATGGTGTAAACGTAATGTATCATTTCACATGTCTTTCCCAGAATACCCATAAAATATACCTTTTCCAATTTAAGTACAATTCTTGGAGTATAAAGTACGGTTGGAACAAAGACGAATCGCTGAATTATCCGAAAACTCTAGAGTACAAATTATGGTAAAATCCATCTCCTTTGTTGGCATTTCATCTCAATAAATCTAAAGCATGGATCATTGAATATCTGGACGCACTGTTTAATTTATTGCAGCGCTCCTAGTGATTAAATGTGGCGATGGAGATCAATCCACGGTCGAATGGAGATCAATTCATCCATACAACTACTCTGCTTTGCCAGGAACATCGGGCTAATGTGCTTTAAATGACACAACAATGATCATATCAACTGTCAGCGCTGTCCGGTCTACCTGAACAATGGAAGAACAGATGGAAAACTCTTAAGCCTAAAAGGCTACTGTGTAATGTATTATGCGCAATGGTACAGCAGAAGAATTCTCTTTCGCTCGAAAATGGCACAATGCACAATGTACACAAATTTCTGCATAACTCGAGAATTAATCTAGCAATTGGAACCAAATTTGGCATATGGAGGTTTTAGGGAGCAATAAATGTTTATATGGTGGTTTTAGAGGACACGAAATGTTTTTATGGTGATTCGACAGAATTAGCCCCTCTCTAAGGATAAGGGGGCTGCCATACAAATGAAACACAAACTTCTGCATTACTCTAGAACTAGTCAAGCAAATGGAGCAAAATTTGGGATGTGGGGGTTTTTGGGTACGAGAAATGTTTCTATGATGGTATGACACCCCTTCCTCCTCTGGAAAGGAGAGGGGGTCTCATAAAAATAATGCACATATTTCAACCAAACATATTCCAACCAAACATGACGATTGAAAATTTCCGGAAAACTCTGAAGGAAAATGGGAAAATTCGCATGTGTTCTACAATTACATATTGACAAGCGTTGTTAGTCCATTTGATGTTTGCGGTAACGAAATTGATCTTCGTTCGAAAGTGGAAATGGATTTTAATGTGATAAAACGCATTCCCAGATCGTCTTCTATCTGTATAAATTAAAATGGATCGCCGAATGTGATGATAAGAGCAAAACTCGAGAAAGGAATTGTTCCATTTAGGGATCACTCTATCATATTTTCTGCATCAAACATTTATTCAATGTAACGGAGAAACATGTTATTTGTAAGTGTATGGAAAATCTTGCACGAGAATTGTGTCTGAAAATAATCTGATATTATAATGTCGAGTTTTGGTAGAAGTACTGAAGTTTTATATTGAAAAATAATTTTAAACGGTAGATTAGAAGATCATTCAATGAACAGTTCTGCGATTGGACCCTTAAACGTGCGCTTAGTGAGAAAACGTGAAATAACGAAAAATAAATTATGGGCGGGACGAAGTTTGCCGGGTCAGCTAGTCTATTATAGATCTCATGTAAGTAAGCATTAACATATAGCTTCATCATGGTACTAATTCAGCATATCTAATGCCAAATAGCAGTAGGGGAACCGTGAATAATACGGACAGTGGAAGTAATATGGACAGGTGGTTAATTTGTATAGTTACATTTCGAATTTCCAATTTCTGTTAATGAGAACACCTTCTACATGTTATTCTATAATATTTGGGCCACCCTTGACTTCGCGATGTAATTTTACCTGCTTCGGTATTAAGCATTTTGAGTGGTTTAATATCAAAATTCAATTCGCTGATGGTTATGTTTCGGTTTGTAAGTTAACAGAGAAGCGATATTAGGTATGTACGGAAAAGTAAATTTATTTTTGAGTGGAAAAATCTAAATTATTGAAATGATTGTACTGGTGGGGTAAAACGGACAGTTGCCAGTGGGAGTGGGATGAACTGTAAAAAGTATGTTTAATCAATTCCTAAGGAATCAATTCCTGCGTCTAAAAATGGAAATCAAATCGCCAAATGTGTACTGTTTAGAAGCTGACTGGAACCAAAAGCAAAATTGTTGACGGTTAGTCCGTTTATACTGCTGAAAAGCACGATATCCCTTCTAGGTGGATTAATTCGATTTTTTCATCATTTAACGGACATTCGTGATGAATTCAGACCATGGTTGAATAAAATTATTCCTCTCGCGATCGATTAACCTCTACGCTTCATGTATTACAAACCTGTCCATATTACCCGCATCGAAAAAAATGTTGTACTTCTCGGTCTGTTTTAATTTTAGTAAAAAAAAAACATTGAAAAACACTTTTTTGTAAAATATTTGGCCAATTAGGTAGAAAAACAGCATCTTGAATTGAAAAAAACTACATCAAAGTTTTGGGAAACATGAGTTTCCAAAGATATAATTGAAGTTCTTCTTAACATGTCCGCTTTACCCCCACCTCCCCTACATGTGACAGCATTTTTCATGTTCGGAAGCCTGATACCAACTTTGTCAACGCATATAAACATTAATGGAGGTATCATATGCGCATATAATGGTACAGTATAATGCTTACAAGCAGGGTTGCCAACTATTATTTAAAAAAATCAGGAAGAATGAAAATAAAAATCAGGATAAATCAGGATGGCTCATATTGGGTTGTCCGAAAAGTTAATGTCGATTTTTGGGAAAACAAAAACATCGTTTTCAATCAAAGCATTATAATTTAATTTAATATCCATAGTTCTGTTTCACAATCTTTCGCTATCCTTTACACAACTTAAATATTCTATCCTCCCAGAACATGTTTGCTTCCTCGTCGAAAACTGCTGCAAGCCATACATGTGAGAAACAGGATGCTTGCTCATAAGCTCATAATACAGAATCCATTCCAAATCCCACCAGAAACAGAGTATATCTTCCTTCGGGCGAAGACCGGATATGTAAAAGAATTAATAAACATGGTATAATTCCACGCATAAGCGTAAATGCTAGTGTTTCGCCTATCCTTTTGATCGTTTATATTTTTCCGAAAAACCTACAGCATCACTACAGTCAATTGCAGAGAAATCAATATTCAAACTTTCACTGAATTCATCATTCATGTTTTGGAATGAATCTTTACTCAACAAATGAGGAAAGTATATCAGCAGAGGAAGACATGTTTAATTTTTTCAAATTTTTGTTATATTAGGCTGTCAAAAAAGTCCGGCGGTATTTCCGCGAGGTGTCGTTGTAAGCGCGTAGTTCTAGTTGTATTCATTAGATCGAGTCATACTATAGCTTGTTGGAAAGGTATTTTTGCGCGCTATAATATAATCCTTGACAGTGTTTTGTTTGGTTAGGTCGTTCGTGAGTTATAGTTTCGCAAATATGGAGCAAAATAAAGAGAAAATCCGACATATTTTACAGTACTACTAAAGGGTAGAAATTCAATTTTTAGGAATTATATCTACAGCTTTCGCTCATAATCAGATAAGAGTGTATAGATCACGTTGGCCATGCTTCACTGTTAATTTTTCGTAAATTAGAAAAAATGTCGTCGAACGAAAAAGAGCGTCCTGAATTAATCCTGTGCACTCATTTCGAGAATCTGGAGTTGTCACATCGGGACATCGGTAAGATGCTGGGAATCGTCCAATCCACGGTCAGCAGAGTACTAAAACGATACTTCGAGAACCTAACCATCGACCGGAAGGTGAAGAACGGCAAAAATGGATGCTCCGTCAGTGAAAAAGATCACAAGCGCGTAGTTAAGCAGTTTAGACGTGATCCGAGATGTTCGGTCCGGGATGTCGCCAATAAGCTGAATTTGTCAAGTTCATTCGTCCAATGGACCAAGCAGCGGGAGGGCCTGCGTACATACAAGGTTCAGAAGGCTCCTAACCGCGACGAAAGGCAAAACATGGTGGAGAAGACGCGAGCCCGGAAGCTGTACACCGAAATTCTGACGAAGCCGCATTGCCTGGTAATGGACGACGAAACCTACGTCAAAGCGGACTTTCGTCAGCTGCCGGGACTGTTGTTCTTCTCCGCAGAGGACAAATTCAGCGTTCCGGAGGAGATTCGCAAGCAGAAACTATCCAAGTTTGCCAAAAAGTACATGGTGTGGCAAGCGATCTGCTCTTGCGGAAAGCGGAGCGCCCCCTTCGTGATGACCGGCACGGTAAACGGGCAGGTTTACCTTAAGGAGTACCTACAGAAGCGCTTACTACCACTATTGAAGCAGCACGAGGGCCCGACCATCTTCTGGCCGGATCTCGCTTCGTGCCACTATTCAAAGGACGTGTTGGAGTGGTACGAAGCCAACGGGGTCACCTTCGTGCCAAAGGAAATGAACCCGCCCAACGCGCCGGAGCTTCGCCCAATAGAGAAATATTGGGCGATTATGAAGCAGGCCCTCCGGAAGAACCCAAAAGTTGTCAAATCGGAGGCGGACTTCAAGAGAAAATGGATTTCTGTTCAAAAAAAACTACAACCTGACGTTGTACAGAACCTTATGGACGGGGTAAAGAGGAAGGTGCGAGCATACGGGCTTGGGCTCGAAGTATGAATAAAAAGAAAATGCCAAAAGTTGTTTAATAGTTTATATTTTACTGTCTAAAATTTTCAAAAGGATCGGTCTACTGGGTGAATTTCTACAGCGTTTTTTCCGTGATGCAATTTGATGTGACACACCCTTTATGACAATGGCAAAAATGCATCTCAAGCTGCCAATAAAATTTGTGCAGTTTATGGACCCGATACATTTTCCATTTCCACCGCACAACGATGGTTTCAACGTTTTCGTTCTGGTGTAGAGGTCGTCGAAGATGCGCCACGCTCCGGAAGGCCTGTCGTCGAAAATTGCGACAAAATCGCTGAATTAGCCGAGAAAGACCGGCATAGTAGCAGCCGTAGCATCGGCCATGAGCTGCCACACACGTTGATGCAAAAAAAACATCTTTGACCGTATCGACGCATGTGAATCGCTGCTGAATCGCAACAAAATCGACCCGTTTCTGAAGCGGATGGTGACTGGCGATGAAAAGTGGGTCACTTACGACAACGTGAAGCGCAAACGGTCGTGGTCGAAGCCCACTGAAGCGGCTCAGACGGTGGCCAAGCCCTCATTAACGGCCAGGAAGGTTCTGCTGTGTGTTTGGTGGGATTGTCAAGGAATAATCTATTATGAGCTGCTTCCCTATGGCCAAACGCTCAATTCGGACCTGTACTGCCAACAACTGGACCGCTTGAAGGTAGCACTCATGAAGAAGAGGCCATCTTTGATAAACAGAGGTCGCATTGTCTTCCATCAGGATAACGCCAGGCCACACACTTCTATGGTGACGCGCCAGAAGCTCCGGGAGCTCGGATGGGAGGTTCTTTTGCATCCGCCGTATAGTCCGGACCTTGAACCAAGTGACTACCACCTGTTTTTGTCCATGTCCATGAACGAGCTAGGTAGTCAGAAGTTAGTCACAAAAGAGGCCTGTGAAAATTGGCTATCCGTTTTTTTTGCCAATGAGGAAGCAAGCTTCTATAACAGGGGTATTATGAAGTTGGCATCTCGTTGGGAACAAGTCATCGAACAAAACGGCGCATATTTGACTTAAAACAGATGATTGTAACTAATTTTATGAACAAATGAAAATTCAAAAAAAAATACCGCAGGAATTTTTTGACAGCCTAATATATAATACGGTTACTACGGTTATAAATATATTTACCATTTAATGATGGGACATTAATGTTGATTCTACTTTGAATCAGACAAACAAATTCCATAAAAAAATCTTTTCATATTGACTGTGGATTCAAAATTTTTCTCTTGAGTAATTTTACACTCTGAGCGTATTCCTACATTCATAACTCTGGGGATACATCTACATACACATTATCCTCAATAAACTAATGTAGTTCGTCAAACTTAATATCGTTGTAATTTCATAAATTCGTCAGACACTCTGGTTTCATGAAATTTTGTAGCACTGTGTTGGAAAGCCACAAAACAATTGACGGTAGAGATAAAAAAAATAAATACAGCTTTGCGTCTAAAGAATTCAACTCAATGTAAGATATATACAAGTGCGAACCGGAGACCTATCATGGCAGAAAACTTTGTCATGGAAATCAGTATATTTATTACGAATAATGTAAAAAGTAAAAAAATCAGAAAAAAAATCAGGATCATTTCAGAAAAATCAGGATAAATTGAGTGCTCGTCAGGATATCAGGGAGCGTGCTAAAAAGTCTGGGAAATCCTGAAAAATCAGAAAGGTTGGCAACTCTGCTTACAAGCATTAGAATAATGGAAGCTCTATATGCGCATTTACACTACCGTATAATTATTATAGGGAAAGGTGGCCCTTGTGACTCCTAAATTTCAACGGCTATTCATCACAAAAAAATCTTGTTTTTTGGCGACTTCGGCATTGAAATGTATAGTATGAATCTTTAACTATGGTTTTTATTGGTCGGCGTTGTTCATTAGTATTAAAAAGGGAAAAACAGAGGCCGACTCAGAAGTCACCCTTTTTCGACACCTTCAAAAATGGTGGTTCATTTGGGGCTGTAGCGTAATACTTACTGGGATGGCAAGCAGTGTTTTGAAAGTGTTTTTTTTAGATTTTCTGCTGTTATTTATTTCCGTTTACGTGTAACATATACTTGCATTTGACTGTCATCTTCATCCAATGTAACATAACATCAAAATCAACACTCATGAAAATGTTTGAACCTGTGCACACCAGTCTCATGCAACCAGTGACTCTTAGCTGCATTTTTGACGTAGAACTACGTCTTTCAGGAAGGGTGCCAAATTAGAAAACAAGTCACGTTTTTATGAAATAAAGTTGAAGTTAATAACTATGTTCACTGAGAACGAAATCTCATGATTTGCATACCAATCGAATCGGAAATTCTCTAAGATTCGTATCCTATACATTATAATTCGCTAATCACTAAACGGTTTAAATTGATGAAAACTGGAATATCATCCTTTTTTCCCATACATTTATTCTGCCAATTTGTGTGCTAACCCTACCCGTATTTCGAATACTTATAACTCGAACATTTCTTAACAGATCGGAAAGATGTTTGCATCAATTAATAGGAAATGTTTCTTCGCGTCTATAATAAAATATTATTTTTCATGAGATGAACAATTGAATAACTGTAAAATTTCAAGCCTTCTCTAAACGCCCTAACTGCCAAGTTTTGATTGCCCTGATGTACGGTTTCCCCAACACAGACTTCAAAATCGATGTACTTGTGGAAATCCGCTCTGCAAATATACATGCAAGTCGGGGGTATTTTTGTTCCCACCGAGCTGTGTTTCTCTAACACGGACTTCAAAATTTATGTGCTTGGGGAAATCCGCTTTGCAAATACATGCAAGTCGGGGGTATTTTTTTGGTGTTGAGTACTTTTGTATTCGCTTGTCGTTGTGCAGACCGTCATTCAAATACTAGAGGTAAATTACCTTTAGCGGTTCGAGAACTACGTAAACATGAGATGTGCAATAATTTCAGAGGGAAATGTAAAATACAATGATCGTTTGACAATTCTTCCGTTCACATAGTAGCCCGACGCATCATATCTAACGTGAAAGGACGTTCGTCAAATTTATTTGTAACGAAGAACATAATTTATTACAAAAATTTCGATGCATTCTAAAATAATATTCGAAATGGTAAACAAGTGGATTGCATAATGTAATTACGTAGTTCTACGTCGAAAATATGCGGTCGGGTCATAGATACAACCCCTTAGAATTTTTTAATACAGTGGCACAAAAACTCCCCACTAATTATTCTGTTCTAATACCAATTATGATTATAGTAAAAATTCAAATATACACAGCCAAATCAAACACTCAATGGGCTAATTTCGTTAGCTACTGAATGGCTCCTCCAAATCACGTATATATCATTGAGCTAAGACAACGCCCAAGCTAGTAGTACAATCTGACGTGAAAAGTCGACTTTTATTAAATCATACTCCCGATATGACAACCACGATCAGTTCAGCTCATTTCGAGCTCATTACCTGGCCTTTGTACTATCGAACCACAACAATGTTGTCGTTTTGAGGTTGAAATCCGCGCTATTGTCCGAAATTATGATGGCGGTGTTAAGACGGCTGCTGTGTTACCCTATGATGGGCTAAGCATCATACACATGATGACTTCGCTGTTTGCTACTGCTGCTAAAATAATGCCGCGAAGCGCGTTGGGCTTGAGTTTCGAGTCTTCGCCACTTTCACATCCCCACGCTGGATGGACCGATGTGCGCAAACAAAAACTGTTTCCGTGATTGTTCCATGCAAGCGATGATGTGTTAGCGAACTTTTTTTTTGTTTATCACAACAAATAAACTGACTCAATCAGATACGGCGAAATTCCGTTGGATTTCGCAAAATTGCGGTGGTTGCTTGCAACCGAAGACGTGAGCGTTGACCCAAATGTACACACTTGAGTCAGTTCTCTAGAAGATTTGTTTTTCTCTAAAATGCCAAATGTTTGGCATTACCCCCAAAACGGATCTCAAAATCCCAGCCGAAATAATTTCTGAAACAAACTTGAGCACGAAAAAAATACCAATAAAGTGCGACAGCGCACACACATCTTCGCACCGATTGCTGTCCTTGGACAAAAATTGTGCGCGCGGCTTCGCTGGTCGTTTTTTCCAATAAGTTCATTTCGTTTCCAACGTTTACAACAGTGCGCGCCACAATGCCATCTCTTCTCCAGCAAACGTAGGCGCGATAATTTATTTAATTATTCAAATTGCTAATGCGTTCGCGGCAGCAAAAGAATGTTTGATTTGCTCCTCTCTTCAGATGAAGCGCGTCATTTGTGGCGATATTTTCGAAGTTGTTTGGTTTTTTGTTATTGTTGTCCCCGGCGGTTGCGGTTTTTTTCCTATCGGCATCGTAATTTCTGTTTTCTATGTTACAACCAACCGTGCGAACCAATTTCTGTGCTCTTGATTTGAAATTCTGCTCACATTGAGAAACTATGTATAGCGGGTTTGAAGTTTGTATACACATTGTTTTTTTTCTCTAATATACGACTAGAATTTATAGTGGCGATTCGATTGGCTGACTCCAGCAGTGTGCTTACTCAAGAACGATCTTTAGGGGCAGATTTTGCATTTTATGTATCTGCAATATTTTTGAGAAACTCTCGAAGGTGTATCTTAAACTAGTGACCTGTTCTTAAAAATAATAATTAGAAAGCTGCTTGTTTGAAACGAATGTGGTTTTCGACAAAGCTGTTGGAAAATTGATAAACCACAAAAATTCACTTTAATGCACTTTCAGTAAAACTTATTTCAAATTTGCCCTTTAAGCCTTTTCCGTGGAATCAGGACTAACATATTTGTCCCTTTCTTAAAGAAAAAAATATATAGTGATATATAGACACAGTGAGAATAACTTTTTTCCTAACAGTTTTAAATATCGCACAAATCCACGCCAAAATAGTCGATTTTGGCCAGATTTTCTCCGACTTTTTTCAGTCTTTAAAATACGCTGGCAGATACTCAAAATTACAATTTTAACTATCATATAACCAATTTATAATGGCGACTAGTTTTTTTTATAAAGTTATATCTACAATGATTGTTCTTTTTTCAAAAGCTCATAACTTGAAATACAATTATCTTGTTAAAATATACTAATTAGCGTAGTTGTTGGAAAACCAATGCACTTTTTAAGAAAAATAACACTTTGAATACACAATGTAGGAACCTTATTCAAGAATTAAATTTATTTCAAAACCTATTATGGCTTAAAGCAAAACCAACTTTTGTAAATAAAAACAGATTTCAAACAGAAATGAATAGTTATTCATGGAGGTGGTTTGAGATACAAGTGTTTTATATTTAAATTTGATTTTCAAGCATATTTTTGACAGTTTATTAAATGAATAGAAAAAATCTTTGAACGTTGACTTTCGAACAAATTTGCCGAACACCAGAACCAGAAAACAGGGTTTCGAGTAATTTTTTTATTGAAAGAAATATCAATGATTTTGGATACGTATTTACAGTCTTTATAGTCGTTTGAAAAGTCCAAACAAAATAAAAACTCCTTAATTGTTTGGGCCACCCTATTTAATTTTTCAACATAGTCTCCTTTTAGGCTTATACACGTCGTCCAACGTTGCTCTTGTTTGTTGATCCTTTAAGAACAATACTTTTGCATATTTTTTGTTTTATTTTTCTAAAATTGATTCGGGAATTTTCTCAAATTTTGGAGATGGATGCCGTGTTGACTATTTAGTGTTCGCAAGTTTTAGCGAATTTTGAAACCTTACGAACATTCTCAACAAAAAGAAAATAGAAAGTTGCATACACAATTCTCTAATTATAATCAATATCATATCAATCGATGGCCCTAAATGAGTTATTGAAACTTTACACATACATTTGACTTATCAGATTTAATGTTTTCCGCAAGTGAAAAGTTGATACAAAACCTGTAGGAAAATGAGTTGAAGCTCGAGCTCCTCTTGTCAGATCGAGAAGATGCTGGCATCAATTGATTTTTATATTTTTTTGCACAACCATTACAAGAAGGAAAAAATTTTCGATTATTTCCACGAAATTAAAAAGTAAGCTTGGTTACCCAAAAATTTGCACCGGGAATGAAGCGACCTTTGGAAAGATTGAGGAAAGGGAAATACTAAGAAAAGGGAAAGACTGAGTTATTTCTCAAATTTTATAAAGGCTACGAGTTGGTAAGTTGGAGGTAGATTTGATCTTGTAATTAACCTTTTCCATAGCTAGAGGCGAATGAAGGGATCACATTATGTTTTTATGACAGCCTCTCTCGAGGCCTCGAAAAAAAAAGAGATAGAGAGAGGAAACGAGAGGGAGAGAAAGCGAGAAAAAGAGAACAAGAGAACGAGAGAAAGAGAGAAAAAGAAAAAAGAGAGAAAAAGATAAATAGAGAGAGGCAGAGAGAAAGACAGAGAAAGAGAGCAATACAGAGCAAGAGAGAGAAATAGAGCAAGAGAGAGAGAGAGAGAGAAAGAAAGAAAGAAAGAAAGAAAGAAAGAAAGAAAGAAAGAAAGAGAAAGAAAGAAAGAGAGAGAAATAAAGAAATAAAGAAAAAGAGAGAAAATTAAAGAAAGGAAGAGAGAGAGAGAGAGAGAGAGAGAGAGAGAAAGAAAGAAAGAAAGAGAGAGAGAGAGAGAGAGAGAGAAAGAAAAAAAAAAGAGAGAGAGAGAGAGAGAGAGAGAAAGAAAGAGAGAGAGAGAGAGAGAGAGAGAGAAAGAAATCGCGTTTTTCTTCCATTTTTCGGCCGACTTAATCTTCCATCAGAACAGTCAATTCGAGCCATCATGGATCGTTGACGCACCACTTTGTGGAGTATTTTTGTACAGTTATGTACAGTTTCTGTTCTGCGCCGGTATGCCGAAGACGATCAACGCTTTGGAAGACAACATTCGCCACGTCATCTCCCAGATACGACCTCCGTTACTGCGAATAAGTAATCGAAAATTGAACTTTTTTCGAGCCGAAGTAGCCATATGCCGAACATCATATTCATTTTAAGTATCATTCCAGAGAGTGATCAACCAATATAATGTGTGTAGGCTGAGAGTTAGAAAATATTGTTGCTATTCCGATTGCTCGCGCCGCTCAGAGGAAACATTCTGTACAATGAAGCGTACGTTTGTTAGACAAAATAAGGGACTGTACAATAGAATAGAACAGAAAAAAACGTTTCTAAACTTTCTCTTTGTTATAAACCATAGAGCAAAACAATTTGTAGCTCTCTTTCATGCAATGTGACGAGCTGAGAGTTTAAAATAAATTTTCTAATAGGCCTTTTTCAAGACTACAGAGGAATTAACTACAGAAGTTTGAAACTTCTATAATTCCACACTCTTTTTCTCTCTTCAGTTTTTAGTTTCACTCTAGAGAGCGACCAACCAACACTATGCGTTGAAGCTGAAAGTTGATTTGGAATTTATTATTCATTTATTCTATTTATTCATATTTTTTTTCACGTAGGACTACGTCTTTCAGGGAGGATGCCAAATTAGAAAACATGTCATGTTTATATGAAATAAAGTTAACGTCATTAACTATTTTCGCTAAATTTTTGCTGCCCGTTTTCAACATATTTGGTATAAATAAGCCATCCACGAGTGGAGGCGATCTGACGTAGTGGTAACATCCATACCTCTCACGCTGAAGGTCACGAGTTCAATTCCCACTCCCGACATTCTTCCATAAATGGAAGTAAAAGTGACGAACTAACTCAACTATTATTCTTTCTGGTCATTATTTGGATGACTGACGAATTGTGTCTGAAGTATGCGTTTCATTGTCTTGAATGAAACTATTGAAATCTCAAAAACCTATACTTGCTTGAAGTTCATTTAAGCCCAAATCGGTCCGGAGTTGGATGCATGTCCACTGGCTGTGAGAGCAAAATTTTCGTTTGCTTTGTGTTTTCTCGCCGCTCGAATTTGCATTATGGCTTTTATTTGCATACAATTAGCTTGCATGGATTTTTCTTCTAAAATCTTCTAAAATATCCGTTCATCCATTCATTGAGAATTAATTTAGATACAGCTTCGCACAAATTATTACTAAGCTGACGGTAGTCCTACGTCAATCTTGCGGTTATATAACAGCTATAACCCTTCCATAGTTTTTTGCCAGGAGTGCGCTTATTTGAACTTAAGAGTGTTTTGGGCTAATTGGTGACTTTTTCTGATTGATCATGGAATTTCCGTGAATTCCAGCATTGTTTCCGAGATAAAAAAAAGTGCCATTTCAAATCGGAGGTGAAAATTGGTTGTCGTTTTCGCGAATGAATTTTGATGCAGTAACTGTTTACTGTTGCATCAAAATTAATTCTCGAAATTGGATTTTTCGATAATCTATAGAGTATTCTTTCAGATGTTTCACTGTTTCATTGAAATCACAATACTTGTGCTTCAAGGAGTAAAAGTTTCAGTGATTTCGCCAAGTGTACCAGAAATCAAAATTGGCGAACCGACGCACAGTGGTCCCTCAGAAGGCGGCCAAAACCCAAAAAATGAAGTTGCATAAAAAAACAGAAATCCTACAGTCCCTTATTCTAAGATGTTCAAGGCATCTAGGATCACCTGTTTCACCCCATTCCGCGCTCGCATCATTGCTCTGGCAACGCGATAAGATACCAGTTTCGCATGCTAGCCGGTGCCACTATTTCGTGGGTGTTTTTCTAACATGTGTTTTGGTGAAGTTTTTAAACGATTTTTTTTGGCTCATAATGTTTGTTGAAGCATTTTTAACGGAGAATTTGAATTTTTTTTAAAGTTCGGTTTTTTCAGTTTTAAAATTCGGTTGGTTGTAGTATGTGTTAACTCCACACAAAGTAAGTACTATTTTGGAAGTTTATTTTTGCTTCGGATGGACTTATAAAACTTGCCCCGCATTTCCCCGCAAAACTTTTTTAATGAAAGTGTTCCTCAAAGTGTTATTATTGATTTTATTCGTTTTTTATTGTTTTCATAGTCTCGGGACCAAGGGTGCCATATTTTTTCATATTTTTTCTGAAAAGCTGAGTATTTTTCACACATTATATGTCGAAACCAGAGAGGCGTTTTTTTCGTTTTTGAGTTTTCAAAGTGAACCGATGATTTGAAGAATCCTTTTTTTCCTCTTTTTTAGTTTTTTGGTGAAACCAAGTTGAAAAATGAACTCTGCGTATCCGAAAACATGCATTTTGATACCAAACACGATAAAAACTGAAAATTTTGTGCTTTGCCCCTTCCCCCCGTTTTGGTTTTTTGGTGAAACCGAGTTGGAAAATGGACTCTGCGCATCCGAAAACATACATTTTGATACCAAACACGATAAAAACTGAAAATTTTGAACTTTGCTCCCTTGCACCTGCCTCACCCACCCCCCCCCCACCCTTTTAGTTTTGTTTGTGGAACAGAGATGAAAAATGAACTCAGCGTATCCGAAAACCCCAGTCTACCAAAAACTGGGTTTTAAGCTGAAAAATTTGTGTTTTGGCCGCCTGAATTGTCTCAGGGACCACTGTGCGACGGGCAAATCAAACCCCTGGGCGATAATGAACAACTTTGAGAGCATTTGTCGCAAATTCGATCAGGACGAAAACAGGTGAAACGATAAGTTCATGCAGCTGTAGGACGATTGAAACGGCAATATTGCGCTAAAGTTTCATCCAAAGACACCAGGACTGTGTTGTGCTAGTAGCAAACTCAAATTACCGGTTGCTTTCGAGTGCCGTCATTCGGTGCGAATTTTGTTTGAGAAAGTGGATTTAATCCGACATTTGAGATAATTGGATTTATTTACCAATTTTAAAATTACAAACAAATTTACACATTCAACGGCGAACGCACGATGGAACCGGATCGATATTGTCGCTAGCGAAGGACGAACGCATTTTTTAAAATTTATTTCAGTGAAAATTTCGAAGCCGAAATTGATAAATGTTGTGCGATTAAGGCAGTATTCCAGCCTAGAAAGTTCTACTGAACTGATTCATGTCGAATTTATATGGATACAATCTGCAGGCATCTCGCTATCGCATGAACCTCTGAAATATGATATTTTTTAAGTTTTGCTATTTTAAAAAAATCGAGAAACGTAAGACGTTTTAATCGTTTTAAACCGCATTTTGTTTTTCAAACGGCCGCCATTTTGTCAAAAAGAATGTTTTTGACTTGCCAGAGGTTCATGCGATAGCGGCATCTTTACTGATTCAGAATCTGTTTTTTTTTTGTTTCAGATAACCAGAAGGGCTGGAATCGTGTGCGCCATGACACAACTTTTTTTCTACCCCTCTCACTTTATCAGCTCTCAACTATTTTAGTTATGAATATTTTTTCTCCGTTCAGTTTTTGTTCTATTGTTAAAAGAAAGCTGAACAAATAAAGATATAATGGATACTAAAAATATTCTTTGTTAAGCTCGAAAGAACGTCCGAAATGCGGTTTCTACACTAGAATACCCCTCAATCGTGCTATGAAACATGAAATCATTGGAGGACGTCTTTCCGGATACAACGTCTCAATTCGGTTATTCAACAGCAAATTCAGAGTGAATGAAAGTTCGACTAGAAGTCGCGAACACAATTTAAATTTCAAATTCGATTTTTAAATTGATAATAGAGTATATTGGCATTGTTTTCAGAATAATCAGCGGAATCTTTCCAAATCAGAAAATGTAATGGATAAAACTGAGATCCTTACGAAGGGTTCCAGGAAACGATTACCAAAACAGTTCTCAGTTCATAACGCTCATGATGACGACGGTAATCATCCACTGCAGACCACAGGATGCAAGCTTCTTTTTTCTTCAGGAAGGTTCGAGTGACAGTGCGCGTACGCATAATTATCATGTTGAACATTCTGCCGCATTGGCGTAGCCTGATATCCAACCATGTATCAGTTCCACCGTACGATCAAAACACGCTGGATACCATGTGGGTTTGAATGGAACCTCAGAAAGCCAATAATGTAGTACGCGAGGGCACCCGCGGCTAACCGAAACACGTATGCCACAACACAGTTCGAACAATGCTAGAGGTGCGAATAATTAACGATAGTTCCCATGCATAGATCTCTACCCCGGACTACAGGCAGTCCAGTGTGTTTTGACAAAAACAACTTTATAGACTCACCACAACCGGTAATCGACGCAAGACCCGCGTCCATCAGTTCTCGCTAAGTTCATTTGATGTCACCCACCTCCTCCCCCATCCTGTGTCCGATTGCGCTTATCAAATGCACCTGTGTAATGTATGTGCACCACTCACTTCTTTCTTGCCAACGGCGACAACGACATACTTTGCCACAATCTTAATTGATGCCCGTATTTTTCTATGTCACCATCAAAGTTTTATGCCGGTTGTTGTGTTTAGGTGCAATATTTGCGGAGCGTACTTTAATAGTCAGGTAATTGAAGTGTTATTTTCGTACATGGCTAATTAGAATTAGCATATTGAAATTTTCAGCACTGGGTGTGAAAGCCATCTCTCGGTCCCGACTCTCACTCTGAATATTCCTAGCGCATAATGGTTTCTAGTCGGCAAATTATGCAGTATCCACAATATAATCCGTGACATTCTTTTGTTCGCATTCTCAGCCCGTCGAGGGTGTGGCTCGATGCAGTGTCTGGAATTGAAACTCGCAGGATTCAGAACAGCATATGTATTACACCATCGCCAACACTCTTCATCATGTACGCTGAAACAACGATGATGATCGCTCAGACGCAGTTTATGTCTCACTTTATTTTTCATTACTTCTTCACCACAACCACGTAACACTGCTGCAAGTGTTTAATCCCTGACCCAACATCATCTTGGAAATTTCCGCTCATTTTCTTCGCGCAGCAAGTTAAAACACGAAACGATCAGTTTGGTTGGTTGCAATTGTCTTGCTTATCCATCTACCAAAACAACTGTCGATAGCACTGTGTTTGCTGCATGAGCATTTTTTTCCCGGGTTCTGCGCGTTTCTGGGCCCGACCGGATGAGGCAGCAGCAGCAGCAGCCACATACACCAACTGGTGCTGCGTTTTGAATATTGATTTCAGACGTGTGTTTAATTCAGACAGCATTTGTGCCATTTGAATTCTTTTTTCTTTCTGTATACATAATTACATCGACTGACTGACTGAGCATCATGAAGTGTGTGTTATGATGTGAGCAATTTCCAACTAGTTACATACTGCCGCTTCAATGTGGCTACAATTAGAATGCAATAGCTTCCGAGGTTCTATTCCTATGGTGAAGAAACTTGAAAGGGCTGAATTGGTGAATCATTCTTCCTACTTTCTCGTACAAAGGTTCTATGGAGGCATTAAATCTACAATTCCAACGGCATCATGATCCATGTGAGACTTTAATAATTATTACAGACATGATTAAACTATTATTTTATGGACTGCCGACTCGCAGACGAGGTTTTCAACTTGTGATTTCTGATGATCTATATTACCAGTTTATCAAATGTTCGCTATTCAAAAGTATCGAGAATAGAATAGAATTCACGGTTGGCTTCTCAGATTTCCCAGGGATATTTTTACATCCAGATTGAAAAGACCTCTACACGAATCATTCAATATACTCAGAAAGGTCAGGCCTTTTATTAAAAACATTGAACTTGCAAAAGAAAACGGATTTTATTTTCGTAATTATTGATTGTAGTTTTTTATTGTTTTCATGGTTTTGGATTAGAGGGTGGCCCGAAAAATTATTTTTTTATAAAAGGTTAGCTCATTGGCTTTAAGGTTATGATTTAAAAAAAAATCATTTTTGGGAATAAGTGGAAAAAAATGATTTTTCGGACCACCCTAAAATTGAAATGGGCACTCTAACAACAAAATAGAAAATACGAGCCTAATGTTTTGCGATAAAGAACAAAATTACCACGTTTGAGAAAATTCTGAGCACCACTATATCGGTTTGGCATGGAATGGCTGAGTATATACTGGAGTCGCTTTTTACGCGGGGGATACGTTCCGCGTTAAAAAAAAAACGAGTAAATTCCAAAATCCGCGTTAAAAAAACTGCGTTAATTCCAAAATCCGCGTAAAAATGACCCGGGTAAATTTAGAAATCCGTGTAAAAATATAACAAACAGAGAATTATTAGTTTAAAATGCAACCCATATTCTAACAATTTATTAACTGATTTTTTTTGCATGCTGCAATCATGATATCTGTATCTCCTTACATTTCTCAGCTACTAATCAGTAATACAATACGAACTTATTTCGTGAAAAGTCACATCAATTACCATATTGATTTTTTTTATTTTTACGAACCCGCGTAAATTTCGAAATCCACGTAAAAAAAACCGCGTAAAATTCGAATAAAGCTCTTGTTTCCGACAGGGCACGGTCGCCATGAATCTCAACAATTTTGTGTACTTCAGCTGCCGATGTTATTTCAATAGAACCATGCAGTAAAACTCCTCGCAAATACTCTCTTTCGCCACAAAACTCGACATGTTTAAAATTGAAATGACGATTATAACACTGTTATTTTGCACAGCCACTCATTTTTGGGGTCGGGGAAGATTCTTATGATAGTTTGAAACCCCTCGCACCTCTCTAAGGGGGAGTTGCCATACAAATGAAACACAAATTTCTGCATAACTCGAGAATTAATCAAGCAAACGAAATATAATTTGGCATGTGAAAGTTTTAGGGTGTAAATAAATGTTTTTACGGTGGTTAGACACTTCACCCCCCTCTTTAAGGGGGAGCTGCCAAATGAAACACAAAAAAAAACAAATGAAACACAAATTTCTGCATAACTCGAAAACTAATCAAGCAAATGGAGCCGAATTCGGCATGTGAAGGTTCTAAGGGGCACGAAAAGTCCCTATGGTAGATTGACACTCCTCCCCTCTCTCTGAAGGAGAGGGGGCTGATAGCGTGATAAAACGCACTCCTATATCTTCTTCTATCTATATGAATAAAAATGGAACACCAAATGAGTTGATAAGAGCGAAATTCGAGAAAGGAATTGTCCGATTTAGGGCTGTCTTTATTCTATCATATTTTCTTTATCAAACATTTATTCCATGTAACGGATAAACATGTTATTTGCAAGTGGTTGAAAAATCTTGAACGAGAATTGTGTATGAAAATAATATGATATTATAATGACGAGTTGGTAGAAGTACTAGGAATTTTATAGTAAAAGGTAAGGTAAGGTAGGTAGTAAAAAACGTGAATGTGATGACGAAGAATAAATTTTGGGCGGACGAAGTTTGCCGGGTCAGCTAGTAGTTTATAATTTTACAAAAAAGCGCCACGAAAGACAACTTTTTTCCTTAATCAGACAACCCATTTTCTCGGAAACAGCTGAACCGAATTTGACGTGACAATTCAAATTAGAAAGAATCCTCAAATGTTTTATCGGTATACACCCATACCTCACTTTACAGCCTAGATACGTTCCACGAAATTCGTCCGCAAAGCGAAGAGCCTATAAGGAATAAATTATCCTAATACAAATTTATTCAAATTCAATCAGGTCAATTCCAAATTTGTTAAATATGTAACATGGTTTATCATTAAAAATGCATTTTATCCTTTTATTTTTATTTCATTTTAATCAAAAATTAAATTCATTTAAATCAAAAATATATACATAACATAAACATAAAACATACAATACATACAACATTCATACATGAAAACCAACAACAATCTATAAACAAAAATGAAACATCTTCATGTTACATGGAATATGTGTATGGGGTCGGGTCCGTAGCAGAGTGCCAATTACTGCAAAAAATGAATGACTTCAATGATCCGGCATACACTAATCTAAGTTATTTTTCGTATACATAACTAATTTGTATGTTGCTTAAGTTATTTTTTCGCAAATATTTTTTTTACTTCAGTACAAAAGTGATTTTTGAACCAATCCTCAATTTTTTTTGCCGTTATAACGAAACAGGCCGTAAATCGAAAACGTGCCTGAATTGAAGAGGGCCGTTATAGCGAAATGCCGTATAAAGAGCGGCCGCATAGAGAGGTATGGGTGTAAGTCAGGAAACAGGAATCGGAAAAGGAATCAGTGAATTTCTATACATTTTCGTGCATAATGAAAAAAAAATTGATCAATTTCACCTCAAAGATATATTTTAAAATTCCAAATTTTTCGCTAAAAATTTTCCAAATTAACACTTACGGAAATTTTTGAACAAAAATTTTCATTACATTTTGCGACCTTAGCACCCCAGTACTGGTTTTAAAAATAATTGTTTCGCGAAAAGGTCTCGCGCCCAAAAGGAAAACTCGATTCCAACGTTCCAAAAAACGTTTATAAAATTCGACAAAGAACTAAATACTAATTGTAAAATTCGGAGCGTGCTCTATAAGGGCAATTGTTAGCACAATAAAGGAGTACTGTTTCTGTTCTCAGCAATTTTTTTTTGATTGAAAAAAAAACAAAGAATACATCAGGCAAGCACTGGACCAAGTTTCACGTTAGACTACGTCTTAGATTACACCATTAAACGGGAAATTTTCCTACAATGTATAGTTTAAAACACAAATAGTGAAATAGTCAATATTTGCATACGAGTCGGGTGTTAATTTTGATGATAACGACTCTTTCTTCGTTGTTACACATTTTTTCATGGCGACCGTGATGAGTTAATTGATCGCTATTTCTATAGGAACGAATAAATTAATGATTTATCGTGACCCATATGAAAACCCGTTTGTACAGTAATGTAAAACAATCAGTATATCTTTTCCCAAAGGATACTTTTTTTTTGTTTCGAGGCCGGGGGTAGTTCATTCCTATTTTCAGTCGCGACAACATTCGAGTTACAGTTCATTCTACACGAGCATAAAACTGTGTCGACCAGTGACAATTCTACCCTGGATCCTTCGAGCAGAGAGAAACGCACCACTACAGACTGGGAGACGGCATTGCTGATTAATGCTTAGCTACATCCCAATAGACAGTATTTCATACTTATTGCAATCATAATCTCGAGTCAACAGCGAGTAATCGATTATATATTAGTTTGTATATAGTATATAGTACATAGTTTGTAAGTTCAGTTATTACAATGAATTCTCGGCTCCGTGAGGCTAATGCTCCATAGCCAAAATAAAATACATTACATTAGAATATATACATTGTTAGAAAACTTTCGGTTGAAGGATCGTATGCATAAAACAAACTGTCCTTTTCAAGACCACCAATTCCATTCACGAGAAGGTGAAGGATTTTTGAAAAAAAATTAAAATAAAACTTTGTACAGAACCAATTGTTGCGAATAAGTCCTACATGAAACTTCCTTTCGTGCCCCTAGAACCCTTCTAATGTTTTTTATTCCTTTTCACAAATGGGATATGCACACGCCGTGCCAGCAACATGTAAGAGTCACAAGAGATCTTACCGAAGATTTTTATAGATGTTTGAGTTCTAAAAACTTCAATTAGAATCGTGTCTGAGTGTGAATCTGAAACTATAAATATTCTTTTTTGAATGCAACATGAAACATGAAATATCTTTACATTTGGGAAGATCACACGCTTTTTCCCGAAAAATTGTTTAACATCGTAGGAATACTACTGTTAAAGTTGTCCATAAACCTAAAAAAAGACGGTTCTTCCTTACCAGGAACCAGATCAGGACGACCATCAAAGACGAGTTCTTGGATTGAAAAAGTTCTTGTATGAAAAACGCGCAACAAAATCGATGACTATCAACTCTGCAAAAAAGCTGTACAAACAGAGAATGAACACTTCGTTCATGTGATACCTCAAAAAATGTGAAATAGACTTCACGAACTAGATATCAAAGATAAAATTTTACTTAGGAAAAAATAAAAACCATGGCAACAAAATTAATTGTCAACCAATTTAACTAGCTGATATCAACATGAACGGAATATTCAATCTCTATTCGTTTTGCTGTTTTGGGAGCTGTTGTTCCTAAATATTGCAGCAATTATAATACACTCGACAAAAAAATTAGAGGAACAGAATGAGGAGTCGTATATTTTAAGTGATTTTTGACATGCTGTAACTTCGTGAAAAATCAACGCAGAAGTACAAAATCCAAACATTAGAACGTTTCATATTGATACGTTCAGCCGCTTTTACTAACCGATTTTTCAAAATTTGGAGCAAATAAGAAGAGCATTTAATCCCAAATCGTATCAGAAGTACAAAATCCAACGCGACTCTCAGAATGAACGATTCGTAACTTTCGCCTTAATCAGGTTGAGGGTGAAGAGTGCGTGTAAGTGTGAAAATGCGTATGTATATGTGTGAGTATCATCGCTCCTTACAATATTTGTACCTACAAACGCATGAAAACGAAAGTTACGAACCGTTCGTTCTGAGAGTTATGGCGGGTTTACATTAGGGAGATCTATAGCTAAAGATGAATTTATTCACATGGAAATAGATGTAAACGGGTGAGAATACATATGATACACTTCTTCGAGGTATATATGTATAGAATGTATAGAATAAATTTAGGCATATGTAAACGCTGGTAAATTTCTCACTGGTGAGAAATCACTAAAGTTGGATGCAGTTCTACTTCAAGTGAATAAATTCACCGAAAGTATGAATATATTCATTAAATAAGTTCGCGCTTGTGTAGACGGTTGATGCGACTTCTATAAATATCATCATATTTCTTCACACGAATATATCACTAGTCTAAACCCACCCTTACGTTGGATTTTGTACTTCTGATACGATTTGCGATTAAAGGCTCCTCTTATTTACTTCAAATGTTGAAAAATCGGCTAGAAAAAACGGCTGAACGTATCAATATGAAACGTTCACAAATGTTTAGGGAATACACTAGGCTAAAAATTTGCCTGCAAACATCAGAACTTTCTGTGATATTTGCATAACTATAGTGGTTTTTGTAAAGCACTATAAAAATCCAGTTTTTGACACTTTTTTGAAATCGATTCAAAAAATTGCGATAATTTTTTTTCGTCCTTGTGCAGAATTTATTGAAGTTTTAAAAATTGCCTTTCGATTTACGGGGCGGTAGTTGTTTATTGAATTATTCATCATCAAAGAAGAAGGGTAATTTTTCATTCAAACTAAAATATCTATGTGTGGGAAGGTCCTACAGGAACCTTCTTGGAACCGAATGAAAGCTGCTTGATATGGTTAATGGAATTTGATGTTGAGTTGGTTAGCAACAAAATTTGTTAGTCCTTACTTAGTACTTGAAAAAAACATTGAAAAGTCGATTTTTCATTTCTTCCCGATTTTGTTGCCCACTACACCTACACACACCAAGGTAAAAATATGTACGTAAAATACTAACGTAATATACCTGAAAGCTATATCTTCAAAATGATCACAAAGTTACAGCATGTCAAAAATCACTTAAAATTCACGACTTCGAGTTCTGTTCCTCTAATTTTTTTGTCGAGTGTATTAAAATATTTTCAATTTGCAGATAGAAAATAACCGCTCTGTTTGAACTTTTAGTCAATTTTAGCTGTTGTCTTGTTACGCAGTTGAACGATGTCAGCAATGGCGGTACGATTTTTCGATATAGGATCGAATTTTTGGAAGCTACGGTGTAATAATAATTATAAGCAATGTTTTTGTGAGATATACATGGAGGGCTTAATACACATCCAAGTGGAATATGGCATATTATGACTGAACTTACATGCTTTTCTACTCTTTTAATTTGTTCGTGACATAATTTTTTCAGGAGCGAAATGTTGCTTCTACATCAGATAAGAAAATGATGATCGCTTCGAAGCCACAAATTTTGGTAAGGACATTTTTTTTCGGTGGAAAAGGAATACAAGCAAGCAAGCAAGTTGTTGTTACAGAACCCTTAAATTTAAAAACCAATTTTGAATGGCTTCGGCCCGCAGCCTTGAGAGCTTAATGATTAGGGTTAATTATCATGCCTAAATCATGAACAATATCCACGTTTATATTCGGAATGGTTGCAAACCGATTCTTCTAGACACACAAAAAGATCTCAGAAAGGGCCCACATTGAGTCCATCTCTGATAAAACGTATAACCAACGTGTACAAAAACCTTCAACCAGCGCTAACCCGTACCCCGAACCAGAACACAATCGACCTCTTTCAAACCGGGCCGAACTCCAGCATCCACATCGAGACGATTGGTTGGTCCACCTTCGCCATCGTCGTTGTCGATACAACTGCCAGCAAAACAATTTCTTGTTCGAGCTCGCTCATATGCAAACTTGTTTGACACCACCTCCGCCCGCGCTCAGCTCAGGGCATACGTTTCGCGCGAACGCAAATTTCTCCACGACCCACCTTGCACCTCCCCCCACACTCCACGGGTGCACATACTCTTCGGCGATCGGGGGAGTTGAGAGAAGACCGCACAAGATTGCTGAAACGCGAAGTTTAACCAATGTTTGCCCAGTCGCACCAGAGAATACGAAACAAACATAACGGTAGTACGTAAAAGATAATCCCGCCGCACTCCGACCACCGATTGGCAACTTCGCGAACAACAGCGAACCACAGAGACCCACTTGGATGGTTAGGGGGTAAGATATGCGAGACACCTAATTGAATGTGTCGTAGCAGCGAACAGCTAGTACCTCAAGGTTTTACCCGAACCAATCGGCCAACAAATTGCCACTTGTACAAATTTGAGAATAAAAAAAAAACTATTTTTGTTCTTCTTACGTCTGCTGTATCAGCTAACCTCCATCCGTGTTTCGCTTACAGCATGCTGCCAACTGGATTCACTACGAGCATCACCACCAATTTTTATTTTCAATGCAAAAAACTCCTTAATTGTTGGCTCATACGATCCGTACAATTCTTTCCTTCTGCTGCGATCACACTCAAAAGAGCAGGGCGATAGGATAGCGACGAGACTCACACTCTCTTTCGACCCGATCGACACTTTTTGGGCGTTTCACCAATCTTTTCGATTTCAGTATCACTGGTTTTTCCTGTTTGTTTTTTTTCCTTATTTCTTCTCGATCTTCACTCTCTTTTATCTTTCGAAAGGGTTGAACACCAAAAAAGCACCAACTTCGAACGAACCACCAGCTGGAGCAGTTTCAATAATCCCGATCAAGTTTTTCACGTTGTTGTTATTATTTTTGTATTTCTGTATTTCTTGTAGAGCGGTTGTCACCACACACGTCAGTCGACTGTGACCTAGCAGGCACAATCCAACCAACACGAAACTCACCACCGAACAACACTACACGTAATCACGCCATAAATAGACACTGGCGATATCACTTTGCGTTCACCATCCGTTCGCTGGATCTGTATCAGAACTCCTAAGCCCGATCAATATCCTCGAGATCACCTTTGAGAACATGAACATGACAGGGGAAAAAAAGTAATGAGGAATTCAAAGCGAACTCGCAGAACGATCGTGGCGTGTATGCTTATCGTCGGGTACGCAACTGCTAGCAGACTGAGCTGTGACCAGGTCGAGAGTGTGGATCAAAACATGATCATCGCGACGAAGACACACAGAAAGCAGCAATGTTGGCGAAACACACGCACACACTGCCGCCCGCCATTGGAAGCTACAGGCAAAAGGTACCTCATACAGCAGCTATCGAACCAACGAACCAATACACACCCGCGCGCGCAAAGCTGAAAACTTACTTTTCGAGCTTTTACACGTTATGCTGCTGTCGTCGTCGTTGCTCTTTACTTTGTGTATCTACAGACATATGAATATGAGGAGATGTCGACGATGGTTGGTAAGCAATGTCAGGTTCTGAGGCTCTCGAGCTCCCCGACGACACGGCAGGTTTTGTGCTGCTTTGAGAGCGCGTGCGAGCGAGTGTTTGGGGAGATGCACAAAAACTGCGCGCGCCTGCCAAAATCAGACTAGGTATCCTTGAGTGTTTCTCCTTCACGGGAGGGATTAACTTTGCTGCATTGCCATTGACCATTGAAATTGATTCGACAAATTTGCGATTACCATGATAATAAAAACATAATAACACTAATTTATAGCATATACAATATAATGTTACCTTGTCAGGCAGTAATTCATTTCACCAATTGTGTTACTCACCTGAAAAGATACAAGAAAAAAAATTATTACATTTTGAAGAAATATTTGGTACGATGATGAAAAACTAAATCATATACAATAATCCCAGCAGTTTGGATCAGTTGATATTTCAAGAATCCCAAAAAATGTCGTGAGCTTCACGTGTGACGTTTGATTCAGTTATATCATTTTTGATTCGTTGAACAGGTGTTGAAGTCGACGATTTTTTTCCCCTTCGCTCACCACCATCTCGAAGAAACTCTGTTATGAGCTTCCTGGAGTTGGGCACCTTTTATTAAATTGAAAAAAAACACAAGACAAAACACACACAAGGAAACGGACGCTAAAGGGTGAACGGGCAAACATAAAAGGGACGATGTTTGGATCCCAGTGAAAAACAAATTTCTTTTAAGGGATCCAAATAAAATTACAACACAACATAAAATCAATAATTAGGAAAACATTAACAATGAATAGAACTGGCACTCGTACTTAGAGAAAGAATTTGTGAACATGAAGAGTTATTACAGGAATTGTTATGCTTGTTCGTTGTTCAAATTATGAAATCGTTTATTGCCGATTTTAGATGTTTCTTTAATTTCTTTTTGAAGAGATCAGAGCGTGTGATAAGTCGGACTTCAGACGGTAACACATTGAAACGAGACGGTCCATAGAATAGAATGCGATGCTGGCCTATACTAGTCGTTGCTCGACTTCGTACTAAATTCTGGGCTTGTCGTGTGCTGTGTCGGTGGTTTGCTGTAGGGATTTCTAGGTTGTGGCGAGATTTATTGTCATTAATAACACTATGTACAAGTTTACAAGTCTGAAGTTCACGTAGTCCGATAAGTGGCAGTATACAATTAGGGATAATTTTTTTTTTTTTACTCCCATATATTTATTTTAGGCTCATTAGCATTTTATCTGAAACAGAGCCGAATTTTAATCGTGTACATGTCACATGGTTATCATTATCCATAATTAGCACATTACACAGTTGCCATTTTGCCAGTATTCCTTCTATACCATTGCATATGGTACATCTACACAGTAGCCATTTAGGCATAAGAGTTTTCTATCTGTTCTTCCATTATCCAGTTAGACCGGACAGCGGAGACAGTTGATATGATCATTGTTGAGTTATTAATAGAATAGCAGCCCGATGTTTCTTGCAGAGCAGAGCAGTTGTATGGATGAATCGATCTTATTTCGACCGTGGATCGATCTCCATCGCTGGTGATTGTTGCGTGGACGTAGTTATTCTGTAACAACACAAAGATGGTCAATGAGGGCCCTGAGTTTTGAACAACAATTAGGGTTGTCAGAGTATAATTCCAAAGTAGGATGTAGAGTTGGTAGCCTATATATTATTTTCAAGCGTCTATTCTGCAATGATTGAAGCTTCTTAAGTTTTGTTTTGCATGCATGACCCCACACTATTATACCATACTGCAGTTGAGAGTGAATGCATGCAAATTAAAAATTGATTAGAGCTCTCTGTGGTACAAAAGTGAATACTCTTTTTAAAATCCCGCAAAGGGAGGAGATTTTTTTTTCGAGATAATTTATATGATACATCCACGATGAGCAGTTAGTTCCAGAAGACACGTCCTAAGATATAATTTTATAATCCAATAAGATCTACTGTCGGACTGTTTCGATCTCGAGAGCTCCTAAATAGTTTGAATCGAACCTCGGGTTCAAAAAGGTTGTAATAAGGTCCAAACGATGTCAATGGGGATCGAACCAAGATCGGCTGTTTTACACGACCACACTATCCACATAGCCACTGATGCTGTTGCATAAATACATGATAATAGTACACCCCATCATAAAATGAAGTTGCAATGTGTTTTCTAAGAGTAAAAGAAGAGAGCATAAACGTGAATCTACATCCTTTTCGTTCTGAGCCGTGTATGTGGCAAAGTATGCGAAAAGTTTTAATGCGTGCTTATTTGCAATGTGTCTCTTGTTTCGCTCATTCATATTGCTCTCATATAGTACTCGAAGAAGCATTTTGTATAAGAATGGTATTCAGATAGCCCAAAGTAAACAAATGCACTCTGGAAAAATTGTAAACTTCCATTACATCAAGTGACATAGTATTTCCCGTCTTGACGATAGGGTATAGGGTCGCCATAGTAGCCCAAATTTACAATGCATATATATATTAAATATTTATAATTAATTTGCATATATTTACAATGGTCTACTATTTACAGCTCTGCTACGAAGTGTCATAAAAGATGCGAAATACGTTTTATTAATACAGTTTCAACTTATCTTTAAGGATCCTCAAGCACTAATACAAATAGTACAAAGCGAGTCATTTTCATTTTGATTCGGATCAGTTTCACGAAATTGTTACGATTTTAACGAAACTATTTTTCCTGCTATCTTTTCGCTCCCTTCTGTGCTGCGTTTTCCAAAAAAAAGTTTAGACCTCGATAGATTTCGCTTCTGCTTCATGTAGCCGTTTCATTAACTTTGATTCATTTGATGCAAAAGCTTCTTTCTTCCGACTTTCCTTCTCTTCTAGATAAACAGAATGAGAATTTCAAAGTCGTTGAATTAACCCTTCCGTTACGAGCGTCGTCTATAGAAATTCATACTGCTCTTCGATCACACCAGCGCGATGTGCATACTTTTCGGCGCAGTGCTCCGTACAGGGGTAGCACTTCGGCGGAGCACACTGCCGTAATGAAAGGGTTAACTAACTCAAGACTTTTATTGATACTAACCTTCCAAAGTGAAACATAACATCATAAACTTGTCGCATAGCACAACTGTTTCTTCGCTCAACCCCCGTCAAAATAGTCAAGCAATATGATGGATGGATATATATATATATATATATATATATATATATATATATATATATATATATATATATATATATATATATATATATATATATATATATATATATATATATATTGATTTTTGAATTGGTCCTATGTGCGTTTGTCGATCAAAGATTTGAACACCTTGATTCGCTTAGTATCCAGAGTGGGGTGGATTTGTAATATTGATGCATGTAAAAGTTTTGGAAATTGCAGCATATATAGCAACCTGTAACTTCAATGATGGTCTACAAGGCGTTTTGGAGATAATGAAAGAACTTGAGCTTGAAATTGGACCGGAGTGCAACGATTGCTGCTGGAAATCGGATAAGGAACGAATCGAACGAGCAAAGGTGTGGATTTCAGAAGTAGCTAGAGAAGCTCGCAAGTTCAATTTGGCAACAACAACGGAACAGAAGGAATACCTTTTAAGCGTTGAAGGACAGTTTTATGGTCAAGGGATTGCAGACTGAAGATACGATGTAAAATAAACGAAATAAATGTATCCAAAATTTAAAACGCGTTTTTCTCGAAACCTTGTTTTGCAAACTGGAGGGAGTTCTACCTCCGGAACGGTATATCCGATTTAGATGTTGTTTAGAATTGTTTTTCCCAGATTCTCCATTAAATTTCCTGTCAGCGTTTTTATAATATTTTGACAAATAAAATTTTGGTGAATATTTTTGTCTTGATTTTTTTTACAATTGAAATGTCGCAATTTCGTTAAAATGAATATTTCGAAAAATAATCCTACGTACGATGAGAAGAAATATATCCAAGATCACGTAGAAAAATCAACAAACCAGTTGCAGCTATTTAGGAGGCAGTTTAATTGACACCAATTTATTTTTTGTTTATTAAATAATATATCTAAAAAAACTGTGATATAATATTAATCATATTAATTTATTTTCTCGTTGAAAAAAATCACGAAAATCTCATACTTTGTATAGTGTTCATAGTGCGCTACCCCCTTCAACTGGTTCTAATTCAAAAATTACGCTACATAGTCATCTGAGTCGTCTGAGAGTTAATTTGAACATACTGCTACCTTGCCGATCGCTCGTGCAGCTCAGTGCAAGCATTCTGTGCAATGAAATATGAGTTTATCGAATAGAATATGGGACTGTGCTATGAAGTATACGTTTTTTGCATTCTTGAAATCGTTTGATGATTTTTGAAAGTTTGAAACAAAATTCGACAAATAGGTGCCCTGATTAAAAAAATGTCCAACTTTCCAAATTCTTTATTTTAAAAACAGGTCCGTTTGTACAGAAGCTTAAACAGTATAATAACTGTCTTCGGAATATGGAGAAATCTTTATGCTTTAGAAGAGGGTTCACATTACCCCAATATCGTCAATTCTGTTCGCTGATAAACCCTTTAAACCCTTTGAAAAAGCGCTCCATCGGAAAACAGAATATTATTGATATTCGAATGATTTCGAGCAATTCAGTGGCGAAAACGCATTGACATAATTTTCATGATACGATTTTTCTGTTTCTTTATCCAATTTTTAATTAGGGTTGCATCAAGACATGTTTAACTATCCAATTTACAATACTAGGTGTAGAACAAAGGCACCAACGTAGCTAGCTGTCGTTATCGTTGTCCCTCTCGCGTTGAAAAAGTATTTCACTACCACCTAGTACGCACAATCAATCACAAAATTTAGTGTACACCCTGTGATGGTTTGTTATTTGTGAGTTTTTCAGGGTAAAAAATTAATAATTAAAATCGATTTATATTCATCGTAGAATCGATCCTTTTTACTCTCATGTAGTGATAAGAAAAAAAAATAAAATGGTCACATTTCTACTTCATGTTTGTAAACCAAAAAGAAATGTTTCGAGAACGAAAGCGTTACGCCGGAGAACGAGATTTTGAGTGTTAATAGTTCCTAAACAACTGAACGAAATGGTATGATAAACACTTCATTCGAAATATAAAATGTCTACGCGTTATATACTTGTTACTTTTTGATCCAAAAACAGCGATTGGAGCAAGTTGTCGCTGTTGTGGGGAAGCTATCTTCGTTCATCATGAAAGTGCTGATGAACGGCGACACCAAGAGCCTGTTTGTGTGGAGGAGAGTGATGCCACTGAAAAGGCGACCAAGAAAGTAAAAGCATCGAAAATTGGTTCCGCTTGAGGCATCGGAGCGGCCGCCACACACACACACATACACGCGCACGACTATTTTCGTTTGGTGGTTATCGAGAAAAATCCGGAAAGATGTCATCGTTGCTGCAAAATAATCTGCCAGTTCCCCTTGGAATTGAAAATTACATTCAAGTAAAAGAGTTTATTTTAATGTTTTCTATTCATTTAATACATTTTGTTTTGTCAAGAAGGCGACCAAGAGAGTACTAGCATCGAAAATTGGTTCCGCGTGAGGCAACGGAGCAAAAATATATACATATGAGAGGGGCGATATTTTTTTTTTATTAATTCGTTTATTTTTGCAGGCTCAGTAACTTATGTTTAAAGGAGCCGAATTCTTAAATATAATTTTAAAACTATATATATAAACAATTTTCTTACATCTATGGTTAGTAAGGTGGAAAACCGATTTCTCGCGGTGTACTCGAGTTTAGAAGGGTGACATAAGGGGCGATCTTGTTTTGAGATATAAAAAAAAATTAAATTTTCGGAAGGTTTCTTAATCGTATATTTAAAATGGCTAGTTCCAGAAAGTTCATTAACTTTCCAACAACCGTTTTTTTCCAGACAGCTGGATTTCGAGTTACGATTTTTTTTATAAAAAGTTAATGGTTATGGATACGACGATTTCAACCATCCATCGAAGCGGATCAGGTCGAATTCGGATATTCGTCGGGTCAATTGGGCATAGAATTTCCCATTCCAACACATCCACAGACTGTGCGTATCTCTGCAATATTGCTATTGTGTATTTTTAGGCGTTATTGGTATTTATTTAAAGAAAAGATATAATTGAATGAAAAAAACTCCAGGAAATATTTTTCTTCAACTTCATTCAGTTCTAATAGTCATTTAATTCAGCCTCCTCAAAACCAAATTATTGATTCTCGGTCTGTGATACCGTATGCGCGAGTATAGGAGGCATCCTCATAACAGCATCCATGTTGGCTACAATCAATGCAAGAACAACGAAAATAAAACAACCAAACTGAAACAAAAATATATACCGCCACGAATGTTTTAGATGAATGGGAGATAAACAATTTGAATGGATTCAAAAAAACCCTCGACTACGCAAAACCTTGATGCTCGATGGATGCAACTTGCTTCCCCATCACCGTCATCTCGCAGGTATCCCTGTCACCGACTTGCGCTATAAGCGCATTAAGTGAGATCAATCCATCTGCGTTACACGTTATTGTGCGCGCACGTTAAGCTCTGCAGGTAATGTAATAACCTGCACCAATCGGGTGATCAATTCATGCAAACAGCTCGTCGTCGCTCTCCGTGTGGGAGATTAGTCGGATGATGGATTGACAGAGAGCGAGGAAGAAAATTCCAATCCAAAAACAAGCGTGCTTGTGAGGTTTTCAAGTTGGTCCCATTTTAGGGGCAGAACAATGCGGGGAACAATCTCTTACACCTTGAATCATAATGTAATATTGCTCGCAAAATATGACTAAGAATTTCTTATTCGGGACACGGATTTAGAATCTAAGATCAATTTTTCAATCTGAGGTCTCCATTCTAGGTCCTCTAGGTCCTCAAATTTAAATCCGAAATGGAAATGGTAATGTGACATCAGCGATCTAAAGGAGTTTAGTTCAGTATCTTAGAATTGAGTGGAGTCCGGAAACTGAATCAGTTATTGACGGTTAAGATTATCTTTACTCGACGTTAGTTTTTGCGCAAACCATGTATATTCATACAGATATTTATACTTAATAAGACTCGAAGCCGCCTAATTTATCACCATTAGACAGCATCAGAAGGTCCTTCATACCTTTAAATTTTCCTTTCTCTCGCGCTTCTTTGTGAATCCGTAGAGACCATTAGGAGCGTGTCATAAAAACGACACACTAAAAAGCACAATAAAACTGATTGCGAACCTCTTCAAAAACTGTCCTCAACCTTAATGCATTATGCTATTCTGACCCTTGCCTTTCCATTTGCATTGAACGGTAAGTGCGAGAATAACGCCTGTCAGCTCAAGATCACATCATATTACACACCAACACCGTCTCCAAAGTCCATTCGAGCAGTGAAGAAATCCGAGAAGATAACTAAATATAATAACAAAATATGAGCAGGGTCTTCTTTAGGATTTGCTTGAAGGGAACAGTCCCAGAGCAATATGCAAATGATGGTGCGATTTAGCAACGGTAATTGATGCATTTTCTTCCCCATTCATCCCCATTAATGAAATATATATCCCCATCAGTTTCTTCTCTTCGGAGAAAACAAAAATCAGCCGAAACGTAGGACTAAGTTTACGATGCATCCAAAACTAGAAACCAGCTGGGCGAACAAGGGGCGAATCAAGTTTAGGCCAGGCACCTCCGGGTGGATCGCTTTGTTTGGGAAAAGAAGACAGTAGAATAACAAATGAGTTCTCTCTCCTACACTTTCATGCAGCAACTCCGCGAAAGAAAAATTTTGCTCTACGCTGGGGAGTTTTGTGCGCGAACGAGTGTGTGTCTATGAAAACCAACACCGTTATCGACCAGCAAGCTTTCCAAATGTTTGTGCACCGCTCTGAACACAGCTTCGAAAGCTCAAGGTGTTTCGAATAGCACTTGCACCCGCCCATTGGATAGTCGTACATACCTATACATGTGCGCTTAAATCCATCGGGAACAGCAGCCCTTAATCGGACGGACGTATGTCAATTGATTCATGCACGGTACCTGTACATAAACTAGGTTGACCAATCAGACATGATAAATGACCCAGAATGCTCACGCCATGAATCGCATCCCCATCGACAGCGGCAGCAGCCTCACACCAGGGCAAACTGAACCTGTTGGACATGTTGGACGGGCGAGCGAACGAGATTTTGGTGGAGTCACCCCCTCACACGGCAGGTCATTGTGTCCATTCGCACTTAATCTGCATGAGCGTGTTACCTGCCAACTTTCCGATCGCCTCCGCGCACGCTGTGGTCGTCGTGAGAGCCTGGGCCACTGACCTGCCACTAATACTCATTTAAATTTCAGAGAACTTAATCATACCCCGCTGCGCCACCGGTTCCCCACCGCACACCGATCAGCGCCCTGAATCTCGATGGACTCCCAAAAAAGGGTCCCTAATTGTAGGGGAGCAAGCAGCATATGAGCGTTCGTAAGCGACCGCAACCGTCTCGCGGGAGACGGACGACAAGGCGATAAAGCCAACTTGAAAATTGTTGTTGTTGTTGTTGGTAGTGTTTCTCGTTTTATTTTACACTTTTTATTATTAATTTGATTTCAGACTCGTTTTCTGTCTGAGGAAGCAATCTCGCTCTTTCTCTCGCACTCTTGCCAGCAGACATAAGCCGGAGGCAGTCTTTTGTTCTCAATCTGGTTGCTGTCAGAGTATGAAATGCAAAGTCAAACATTGGGATGTCAAAATGTCGACAATTAGCTTTAAAAATATAGATTTATTATATCCTCTCGCGATTTTAATATAAGAGTTACAAGCTCAGCGTAAAACTGCGGCTCGATAGAAGGTCGAATACAGTCGATCCTCTCCGATTTATCAATCAACGAACCTTCTTTGTGAAATGATTGTTTTTCGATTTATTTCAAAATATTTACTAAAATAGGATGTTTCTACAATAGATGTAAGATGTACAAAAAAAACGTACACTTTTTTAGATGTCTTTCCAATGTTAATTGTGAAGAATGGATATAAGATATCAAAGCTAGAGTCTTTCGATATCTGGATGCAAAAAACGGATCTATCCCGGAGCCTTGTTGATAAAATAGAAATGTTAAGTACACAAAATGAAGGTCATTGATTGTACTCTTATCTAGCGAAGAAAAAAATCCGTTGTGATTTTGATGAAATTTCAAACTTTTCTTCGAATACCACTCATCAAATATTGAACACTCTTTTGCCTATCCTGAGCGGCCATTTTGTTCTACAATCTCTTCATTTCTGTCGCATTATGAGTCACTTTTTCACTCTTATTCAACTTGTGTTTGACAATTGTCTAAAATTTCTTGAACCTGATTACGTCGAACTATGGAAGTGTCCATAATTAGTTTTCGGTTCGCGACTTCTATCAAGTATAACATCTTTGAAACAAAATGAATCGTGACGAACTTTCAGAACGAACTGCTGTCAAAACATTCCAGATCAGATCACTAGGAGCGCTGCAGTAAAATAAAAAGAGCGTCCAGATGTTGAATGACTCGACACGGTATGACTCGGTATGAACCAAAAGCCCTTCGAAATGATCACTTCGGTTCTTTTTTGCAGATCTAAATTATTTCCTCGAAATTTTCAATGAGTTTTTCACACAAAATAAACCATGGAAGATACATTTTATTTGTAAGCGTGAGAAGAGAACAGAGTTATATTGAAATCAGCGGGAATATGCTGAAATTTAAAACACAGTAGGTTCATTATCGAGTGATATTTATCAATAAAAGTAAGTTTTTAAAACTCTAATTGGCATAACCCATCAGAAGATTTAAGTTTGCCATCGTAAAATCACTCATAATTGAAAATATAGGTTCATGAGTCAAATTCTAGTTATTCTGGGAGGTTCCAAATTTCTACTTCAACATGATGAAATCTGCGTTTGGAACTCACCGACTCTTACAAACTCACTGACTCCACCAGTAGGAGAACTTGTCCAAAGTAGAAGTGAACGAACGATCCAGAATGGCGTCAAGATCGTCACGGAAAAGAAGCAGAGAACATGTTGCTCCTTAGTTTTGTAGTCCGTGTTAGGGAAACACATTCTGGTCTACACAAAAACATGTGAATAAAAAAGTACCATGCATCGTACATCAATTTATCATAACTGAGTGGATACCGGAACTGAACCTCGTTTGTATGGAGAATTTTGTGATTTCGATCGCTTACTTCCAAAGCAAGTTTTTGGATCAATAAGTAACAAGCAATAACTCTTGAACATTTTATCTATCGAATGAAGCGATTATTATAACACTTCTTTCAGTCGGCAAAAGGAATCAACGTTCAAAACTTTGCACTCCAAACGTAACGCTCTTGTTTTCGAAGCTTTGAACTTCTACTCCGGCACAGAAATGAAACACGTAGTCCTACGTCAAAAGTAATTAAGTTAAGATCTCTACATTCAGACCCACCGCCAGGTATACAACCGTAGAAGAAGGTGGGTAGACATAGAACAAGGACAATGATTAGAAGCAGGGTAAATAAGGGATCAGAGGCTGACTATTTGAGATATAGGAAATCCGCCTGTGACGAAACGTGTAAATAAGTAATGTAAGTAAAGCCGCATATAAAAATGACAACATTGTGTATTTTTCAGGCTTTATTGGCATTTTTTTGAAGAAGAGGGTATAATTGAATGAAAAAACTCAAAAAAATATGTTTTCTTCATCTTTATTATGTTTTAATAGTGATCAAATTCAGTCTCCTCCAAACAGAGTAATTTTTGATACTCCAACACAAATAACGAAATTCGAATCACTGTTCACTGTTCTTAATTAAAAGTAAGCAACTGAATATAATTCATGGAAGTATAAATAGCTATAAAACAACATAAAAATGTATTAATCGATTGTGGTTTCATTGGAGTAAGAATCAGAACATAGCATAACTGCATGCTCGAAACAAACATATTTTCTACATTTCATGCAGTTGTTGCGTATTTTTCGGGTCTTTTATCGAAGAGAAGAATGTATAACGACCTTCTAGATAATTAACAGATGATTAAGGTTTTGGAATATAAAGTTTGCATATTTCTAATATTCTTTGTTTATGTATTCTTGGTAATGCCTTTTTTTAGATGGGACATTAAAAGATGATATAAAAGGATTTCTAGGAACTTCCGTTTCTTTTTCTAGTTTTCGTGTCGATATTGTTCATTATAAAAAAAATATCCCCGAAACTGTAACTAAAATTACCAAATTACCATTACCGAAATCACCATACATAACCACCAATTAGTTTATAGTTTACTGTTTATAATTATTCCACAACTGAAATTCTTTCACAAGTGTGTATATGTATGACCATTATATTTAGCGAATAATTTAGCGAAGTAATACGAAAGTCAAACATGTATATTTTCCTTTTGAACTTATGAATCTAACGACGAATAGTTAATATATGGATCCGTTCAATCTAGTTACAAAAGGGATTGAAATCAAATAAGTATAGTCCGGTAATGATCTTATGCATTATATGCAATAAATATTCCACGCCATTAACATTAATTTATACATTTCATTCAACAATATTCTAGAATATGAAAAAAGGCACTTGTCCAAAAAAGTTACTCCTATACTCGCGTCGGTGTGTCAGACCGAATGTGTTAAAAAAGTGACACACGTCCTCTTTGTACCAACACATGCGATACGCTAAACGATGACGAACGACGAATAACGAAGCTAGAGAGAATCACAAAGTTGTAGTGTTGATATTTTCTGAGAAATGAACGAATTATTGATTTCTCGGTCTGACAGACCAATGCGCGAGTATAGGAGTGTTAAAGAAAAACAACTTTAAATAAATCCACAGGACACTCTCTAGGCTCTTTCCCAATCTCAGTCATTGCACAATAGTCCAGGAGGTGCATTTAAGTGGAAATTAGCATTAAAAGCTCGACAGTTATTCTCTAGACAAAAACTGTCTTCAACAAAATTGTTACATATAATAGAGCGCTAATTTTTATGTTATCAAAATAGGGTGACCAAAACTGCCGATGAAATAAAAAATATAGCATTCTTATCTTTATACACAGCGGTAAACATAGTTCAACAATGTTGTAGTCCCAGTTATTCGAGACATCTTTGTAGAACAAAGTTTTCTCCTATCTCTTGAAATAACCTGTTCAGGAATGTAGATAATTTTCCTAGCCTAGTCCTAGAAACACGGAGAAAGCTCGCTAACTTTCGAGCTCTCGCTCAATTTGTCTAAATGGTCAGCTTGACCTATCGTAAAGCTTTTTCTCGCGCTTTTAATCTGACCAAGACTATAAATATTAAAGCGCAACGCAGAATCACTCTCTTCATCAGTCGGAAATACATACTGAAGTACTCAACGTCTATCGTGTTATCGCTGGAATATCAGACAGAGTTAAGTTCAATAAAAATGTAACCAAACTGACCGCGTGTTTTAGCACCATCGATTTTCGATTTCTTAACATAACCGATATAGCGCCTTTTTTCTATGTTACATTAGGGTCACCATGAAAAAATTATTGATGGCATTTGAAAGCGCATATTCCACTCTACATAATGTGTGATTTTCAAAACTATTATTGCACACCATACAAATGGGCTACCATACAAATGAAACATAAATTCTTACATTACTCGAGAGTTAATCAAACAAATAAAACGAAATTTGGCATGTGGAAGTTTTAGTGTGCAATAAATGCTTCTATCGTAATAAGATACCCCTCCCCCCATCTCTCAGGGGGGGGGGGGGCGCTACCATACAAATGAAACAATTACTCGTTTACTCGAGTAACTAATTACTCGAGAATTAATCAAACAAATGAAACCAAATTAGGTATATGGAAGTTTTAGGGTGCAATAAATGTTTCTATGGTGGTTAGACACTCCACCCCTTTTTCTAAGGGGGACTGTCATACAAATGAAACACAAATTTCTGCATTACTCGAGAATTAATCAGGCAAACGAAACCAAATTAGGTATATGAAGGTTTTAGGGCGCAAAGTTTTCACGGTGGCTAGACACTCCACCCCCCTCTCTAAGGGGGAGCTGCCATACAAATGAAAGACAAATTTCTGCATAACTCGAAAACTAATCAAACAAACGTAACAAAGCAAACGTGGGCTGTCATAAAAATGAAAAATAAATTTCTGCATAAATCTAAAACTAAACAAGCAAATGGAGCCAAATTTGGCTTGTGAAGATTTTAGAAGGCATGAAACGTTTCTATGGTGATTAGACACTCCTCCCCGCTCTCTAAGGGGAGAAGAGCGGAGGGGTCTGTCTTTATTCTATCGTATTTTCTGTATCAAACACTTCTTCCATATAACGGAACATGTTATTTGCATGTGGTTGAAAAATCTTGAACGAGAATTGTATCTGAAAATAATCTGATATTATAATAATGAGTTTTGGTAGAAGTACTAGGAATTTTATAGTAAAAGGTAAACTCAACGGGGTCGATTAGAAGATCAATCAATGAACAGTTCTGCGATTGGGCTCATGAACTTGCGCTTAGTAAGAAAACGTAAATATTTGAAGGTATTGATAACAAAAAACAAATTTTAGACGGGACGAAGTTTTCCGGGTCAGCTAGTGGTATATAAATATATCGCAAGAATGATTTTGCGTAGTATGCGTTCAAAATCTCTTAAACATTTCGTTGCATGCCCTATTTTCAATTTCGCATGGTGATGCCCCATATAGGAATCAAATACGTTAATGTGGTTTTGCAATATGCCACGCTCGGTCCCACATTTTCAATATGATCGAAAATATTTGCGAATAATGGAATTGCAAGTTCTATTCTATCCGCTATTATCCAGTCGTGGCATCTTCTGGTAATCACTGATTACTACCAATTGCTTAGATCAGATCACGTACACCGATACTGTAATTTAAGGCTTATATCATCATGTTATTGAGAAAAAAAAATGAAAATTTGTTTGTTTCCATGAACGTGAGAGAGTGAAAAAGACGCACAAAAATATTACTTTTATTCATATATTCCGACATCAATTCACTGCATACTGTCACATTATACAGGTAAACTTAGATATAACGTACATTTCTCTTTCAAAATTGTACATTGTATCAAATTGTACGTTATATCGAAGCAAAATAAAAAACATAGTAACATGGCTTGTATTACTTTTTTGTGTTGTTGTTTGGGTGAGGTAAATAAATAATGATGAAAAAGTTCAACTAAAAGATGAAGCCAACCTTTCTCCCGATGTTCCCCTTGATGCTATTGATTCATTTAGAATCCGGAATCATAAAACCAGTTGTATTTCGAGATTTGTTAAAAGTACAGACCAGCAAGAGACCTTTGTTGAACCTACCTATTTCGGAAAATATTTTCTACACATTGAACATGTGTACGCTATATCGAATGACGTTATATCGAAGTTACCCTGTGCTCATATTCAGTGAGAACTCCAAAAAATATCTGTTTTCAATTGAAGGTAGAGTTTCCACATAGATGTGGAAAGCGACTGAATGTACCCATAAATAAAAATTTAATCATTGGTTTTGACTGTCACTTTTTTGCAAATGCTCAATATTACAAATTATAGGCTGTATCGATACCTGTAAATGATGTTAAAATGAAGGCTATAACCCAAAGATTTTCAGGGTTTTGATTATTCAATTATTTATAACATTAAAGTTCAGTAAATTTACATATGAAAATGAAGTGTTCGGAATTTGAATCACGCGTAGAAATTTGATTCATATTCCGAACACTACTTCAATACTAATTTTAATGATGATTTCTGCATAAAATATCTTTTTTTTTTACCCAGTTATTTTAGGTTCTTACATTCTCCTGCACTTAACATGAAAACAGCAATCAAAATAGTCGAAACAACTACAAAAACTGAAAAATGAACGATGCTTGCAAACATTTTATCATTGGTTTTGACTGTCACTTTTTTGCAAATGTCTAATATTATGAATTATATGCTGTATTGATACCTATAAATGATGTCAAAATGAAGCCTATACATTAAAGAATGTCTGTGTTTTCATTATTAAATTATTTATAACATAAAAGTTTAGTAAATTTATATTTAAAAATGAGGTGTTCTGAATATGAGACTGTTCGGAATATGAGACAAAACGGTACGTATAGGCAGCCAAATAACTGCCTTTTTTGGCATGATACTTAATGTTTTTTTTATAATTATCACACGTCAAGGTATTGCCAGAGAGTTGCTAACATTTCTGAGAACAATATTGAACGAAAAATTTAAATACTTTGAAAATTGCAGAGCACTGAACTTCATGTTCGTTTTTCTCGAAATCATAAAAATGTAACATGGTCCGGTCTGACTTAACACCGTACGCTACTGGAAGGATGGAAGAAATCAGTAGCTAGTGTTGACACCTAAATTAATATTTTCAAGAAGCCTCATGTTAGTGAAAATAAAACTTTTCGAGCACCCCAAGCCCAACACCATTGTATGAGGGTACAAGCGCCCAAATTTGGACCCGTGGGAGTCCACTGGATCTGCCGATTAGCTGTCGAATAAAAAAAAAACGCGCTCGCAAATCCAGTGCTCTCGTTCGCGGCTCTGTCGCACGGCTGTGTCGCTGCTTTGTCCGCCACTGCCACTGTTGTTCAGCATTGCTTTCTGTCCCTTCCTGGGAGCGGAACTCTCTTCTCGTACGCGACTCACAATAAAACTGTAACGCTCATTTGCATAAGAAATCGCATTTTTCTCCGTTCTAAATTCCCCCCCCCCCCTCCTAACACACGCTTTGTGGGGAAGCTTCATGGACCACTTGAGGAGGCCGACCGACCGACCGAGAAAAATACTCTCTCACACTTGAGTCGATGATTCAGCCCGGCGAGAAGGGGCACACAGCTTTCTTAGTTATGGCGCAGTTAAAATGCTAGCGCTAGCTAGCATGAGCTGCTTATCAAATTAATTGGAAACATTTGTTAGGGTAATTATCGCGCTAATCGCACTTTTGGTTGCCACTAACGGACCGTTTTGTAGCGTCGCACTCATTCAAGAGCGCTGTATCGGTGGTCTTACGAACACTTACGATGACGAAAGTCTCGTGGAGGTCTGGGAACTCTGATCTGAAACTCGTCTTGGAACGACGCATTTTGTGCAGAATCAGGTTCGAGAGCAGCAGGGCTTTGATCGTGAATTCGGCCCAGGACAGACGTAATGAAATCGAAACTGATATTTATTCACCCATTGCATCTGGGTAGCACCACATGCGGCCGCCAGTGCGATATATCTCGGAGCAGGCGGGTGTCCACTTGCAATCACGGTGAGAATGTCGTAAGTTGCCGCAGAACTGGTCGACCCTCCACATACAGCCGCTTGGACCGTGTTCGGGTATGATTACTACCCTATTGCCAATTGTAACTAGGTCAACGCAGAGTGGCGTTGCCGAAAAGTTGGGCGAGATCAGCATGAATAAATTACGGGTCGATTTCTAGGTCAGTAGTGTGAAGTGAACAGTATGCCGGACAAGTGGTGGGAAAAGTATCAGGACTGAAATTGTTGCGTAAAAATATGTTCGCTGTTATTGCGAATAAATTGTATCCATTGGACAGTTATTACAAATCGATTATCGCTTTTTCCTTGCATTCAAGAAAGATTTGGTCACAATTTTGGTCGAATCTCAATAATTTATTCCAGGTGGAACAATAGATTGAAACCTGCAACAAAAGCGTTCCGTTCGAAGGCAAAATTGAGATGCCGGTAATAATTGTCTTAATTGCAAAATGGAACACTCCAATCTGACCTATATTGGATTTCATCCGTGTGGGATACATATGGAGAAGTGTAAATGTATTAATTGAGAAAACTGCAAGTGGAAAGTGCTGGATGATATGGGATAGCAAACAAGTGGAATTCAAGCAAAACAATTACCTTCCGCTGGATGCAATCAATTATGGTTGCCCATAAGTGCAGATCAGTCAGAAAGTGCAAATTAAAATCTCAACCGACCCAAATTAACGCCCAATTTTCTTGTTCCAGTACAAACTATGCCGAAAAGCAGCGGAAATAACTCGAAATATCACTATCATTCATCTGTTAAATGTACCAAAAACAATTTTAATTATACAAAAATAGCTGCTGTGAAATGTATATAATCTTCACTTTTGACATAGGACCATTTGATGATTTGCTTACCAATCGACTCGAGAATTCTCTAAAATTACGCGTGAATCGCTCACTCGAAATGCAAATGCAATGTTCGATCTGAGGACACTTACGAGAAAGAAAATATTACAACTTGAGATTCACCCGATTTTGAAAAATTAAATATTGCTTTGAATGAAATTAAATGTAGCGAGTAAAATCCGAACAGCTTCCTAGTTGCAACATTAGGGATATTCTCTACAACATTAAAATACTCTCTACAACACAAAAATTTTAACAGATTTGAAATCGCGTATCTTAACGCGTATCATTAACGAACTTTGATAATTTTGCATGTCTTCGAAAAGCAAAAATATGTATACCTTTCTACAGTATTACTTTGATAAAAGGACATATAGTAAAAAAATCATTTGATTTAACGTTTTTGCCATTACTCTATTTTTTCAAATTTTCGTCATTTTCCGAAAAATGGAAGATTGTGAAAAATAAAATTCTTGAACATTGGGGCTGCTTTAACGCCAATATTCAAAATTAAACCAACGGTCAAAATCGTCAAAAAATTTCAGCTCGGTCGTTAATAGATTAACCTTCGAAACCAGTTGACTCACACCAACTTAAAGTTGGTCTTATTTTTTACATCCACTCTTTTACATGACATTTGACATGTATTGAAATTGAAGTCAAGCCTGTTAAATGTATTAAACCTTAATTTAACGATCTTTTTTGCAATCTTCTTCCAAACATAAGGATATATCTTTTTCTATCATTCGTTACAAAATGACTCTTTCATTAGATTTTCCTCGTGCACGAAGGAGCCAGGTCCAATCTGAGGGACGCGTTCGGCTGTCCTCCACACCTTCGAATCGCCCAGCAAAGTATGTTCATAGTAGTTTCCAATAGAATAAACAACCCTTCCCGCGGAGTTTCGAAGGACTAAAGCAGAACTGCTCCATTATTACGGGCAGATTTTAATGAGAGAAATAATTATGCACTGAAAGAAATAAAGAAGTGAAAACGGAAAGGGATTGAATGCAATTAGCCTTGGTCGTGATAACGTTCACCCCTTGCGGATATCAGTTCGGTGAACTCGATTACTTTGAATGTATCGAAAATTATGTACTAGATGTGCAACGGAAATTTTTGGTTTCGCATTTCGGATGACGGTAATGACAGGTTCATCTTTTACCAATGCCACAATGCATGTTACAATACGGAAATTCTTTTTCTGAAGATGGAAAAAATTGACAACATTCACAATAAAAACTATAAGTGATTTTTCTGATATCAAATTCCTGGATCAAAATTCAACTCGAACGACTGAACAATTCGCAAAATGATTAGCCATGATTTGAACAGTAATTTACAAGCGTCTAAAATCATATGGTTTCATTCAACATAAGGAAATTGGATGCCACCTAAGTTGATGCTGAGGTACATCGGAAGGTGATTTTGAATATTATTTCAATGCTGCTTGGGCGCTATAAAAGTATTGAATCAACAGAACAGTGCAAAAATTACTAGACTAAAGGGTGTGTCACATCAAATTGCATCACGGAAAAAACGCTGTAGAAATTTAATTTTTAGGAATTATATCTTCAGCTTTCGCTTATAATCAGATAAGAGTGTATAGATCACGTTGGCCATGCTTCACTGTAAATTTTTCGTAAATTTGGAAAAATGTCGTCGAACGAAAAAGAGCGTCGTGAATCAATCCTGTGCACTCATTTCGAGAATCCGGAGTTGTCACATCGGGACATCGGTAAGATGCTGGGAATCGTCCAATCCACGGTCAGCAGAGTACTAAAACGATACTTCGAGAACCTAACCATCGACCGGAAGGTGAAGAACGGCAAAAATGGATGCTCCGTCAGTGAAAAAGATCACAAGCGCGTAGTTAAGCAGTTTAGACGTGATTCGAGAAGTTCGGTCCGGGATGTCGCCAATAAGCTGAATTTGTCAAGTTCATTCGTCCAGCGGACCAAGCAGCGGGAGGGCCTGCGTACATACAAGGTTCAGAAGGCTCCTAACCGCGACGAAAGGCAAAACATGGTGGGGAAGACGCGAGCCCGGAAGCTGTACACCGAAATGCTGACGAAGCCGCATTGCCTGGTAATGGACGACGAAACCTACGTCAAAGCGGACTTTCGTCAGCAGCCGGACCTGTTGTTCTTCTCCGCAGAGGACAAATTCAGCGCTCCGGAGGAGATTCGCAAGCAGAAACTATCCAAGTTTGCCAAAAAGTACATGATGTGGTAAGCGATCTGCTCTTGCGGAAAGCGGAGCGCCCTCTTCGTGATGACCGGCACGGTAAACGGGCAGGTTTACCTTAAGGAGTGCCTACAGAAGCGCTTACTACCACTATTGAAGCAGCACGAGGGCCCGACCATCTTCTGGCCGGATCTCGCTTCGTGCCACTATTCAAAGGACGTGTTGGAGTGGTACGAAGCCAACGGGGTCACCTTCGTGCCAAAGGAGTGAACCCGCCCAATGCGCCGGAGCTTCGCCCAATAGAGAAATATTGGGCGATTATGAAGCAGGCCCTCCGGAAGAACCCAAAAGTTGTCAAATCGGAGGCGGACTTCAAGAGAAAATGGATTTCTGTTAAAAAAAAACTACAACCTGACGTTATACAGAACCTTATGGACGGGGTAAAGAGGAAGGTGCGAGCATACGTGCTTGGGCTCGATGTATGAATAAAAAGAAAATGCCAAAAGTTGTTTAATTGTTTTTATTTTACTGTCTAAAATTTTTAAAAGGATCGGTCTACTGGGCGAATTTCTACAGCGTTTTTTCCGTGATGCAATTTGATGTGACACACCCTTTAGACAAGAGACCATAAAATTATTTCAAAATTGGCCCAATCCATATAGCCCAAACCTTGCTCCTTCTGTTTTGTTTCAATCAAATGGCTCATGTGGTCGAGTGATTATCGTTCCTCATATCATTCCGGGGACATCGGGTTTGATTCCCGTTTAGACAGGTAGATTTTCCGGAACATTGGAAACGCATAAAATCAACAACTCGTACGTGTAATTCAATTAAACACAAACTGTTGAAATCACAAAAAATCTATAAGTATTTGTGAAAAAAAATCTATAAGTAATTGGTGAAGTTGGGATGGCCGAGAAGGCTCTAAAAATAATGTGGCTGGCCTGCCCTGCCCTGGTTTCTGTATTGCTACCGTGTTGTACGGACGTGCATAATTTTACATTGCAGAATACATTCTCAGAATATGCGCGGAGCAACCATAGTGCAGAGCTTGCATTGACGTTTAGAAGCAAAGACAAATAATTAAATATGACGTACCGCGTCGGTTTTCGGTCCGTTATGTGGTGATAGGTTGTGTATGTTTGAATCAAATCAAATAAATCAAAAAAATCAAATAAATAACGGTGGTGGGGAAACAAATTTGTAATCGCCTCGGGCCGCACTTTGTACAGCACAAAAGAATATTCGCGTTGCATACTGAGTGCATTACGTGCATACAATCTCGTGTATTGTTCTCGCGAGAACGAAAACGAGAATGAATCACGAGCATCCCATCTCCTACTGCTTCCACAATACGACGCAAACCCATAGGTCCTTTTCAGGCCAATCGAATATGTCATTATTAAAAGTTATTTTAAAAACTTCGATACATTCTAAAATAATATTCGATGTCATTACAAGCGAATTGATTTTTTCATTGCTGGAAAGGAGTTTCTGCGAATTAGAAGCGTGTTCGGATCTATTGGTACTATGATGTTTCCGGGGTAAAAGAGCGCATTTCGAGCCGAATTTGAAGAAGGTATTTTTTAGCAGTAAGAGCTGTGTTTTTCAGTGGAAAACAGAAGATGAGAATTTGTTCCTCAACGGTTGCTGTCTACACCGCTATCCCACCACACACCCGATTCGACTCGGATTTTCTGTTGCCGGTCTGAGTGTTCTTTGGAGCGTTGGAAATGTAATTTTACTAACAGACATGGAAATCCTACTTGTTTTGTCAGTAAGTTTATTGTTTTAGGGTCGCTCTAGACAGCGAGCAATCAACCGCCTATGTTAATTCTGAGATTTAATTTGAAAATCTGCTCTGTTTTTTAACGAAACGTTCACGCCCCTCAGTCAGTGAAAGCGTTCATTCGTCGGCCCTTGTCAGTGCTATTAAATGTCTGTACTAAAGAGTTTCATTCTTGAATTTCTATGATGTTAATTTCTCGCCGATTATAATTTTGAAGTCTTATGTTAACAATGCGGTCCTGCCTTGGACACCACTGTTTTTTATTTACTTTTTGCGGCCTGCGACACCAATCACCGACACCGATCAGAACGTGTTTCACACAGTTTTCAGTTTTCATTTGAGTGGGTCGGTTTTAAAACTTCCATTTTATAGAATATCGGAACAAGATACTCTTAATTTGGCCTCTTTTTCTCTTTTATACACTCATGAACCATACCGACCAGTAGATAACATGATTAAAGTATTATTCTATACGTTCCGATGTCGTACTCCTAAAAAACTATCATTTGGCGCCATCATTCACGATTCGGTTACCCAAGGATCGACTCTGTCGCCGCGTCTTTTCAAACGAGAGAGTAATTTCAAAAAAATCCTGGGGCATATGCCGAAACCACTCACTGTGGTAATGGAAATCCGAGGTGCCTCATGATTTCATTTTAGTCTCATCAATGCAATCAAGGAAGAGGATGTGATAACTGCAAATTATTTTTGACGTAGGACTACGTTTTTGATCTCTATATATATTTCTATATAAAGGGGTAACTCAACACAAAATGTAACGAAAAATTAAGGGATTTTCGTATTACGTAAAATCGTTATTACTATGTATGTTATCATTAGATAGGAAATTTATTCAGTTTTTTTTTAATATAACACAAGCAGTGAAGATAGTGAAACAAGTAAACAATTTAACGAATAACGCAGACATGGTTTTTCATATTTACTCGCTGAATTGGGCAGTGGAAGAAGGGCATCAAACAGCATGTTTGAATACAATTTGGGCTTTAGTCTCCATGGTAGAGATGAACAAACCGTTCACTGTGGGAAGCAGATTGCGCTGGAAGAAACGGATAAATATAACGAGAACGTTTGCAGAAAACTTAACAAATAATGATATTGTGATTCACAAGCAAAATGCATGTAGCACGTGGCTTATTTATATGTATATGTATGCTCAATTTGGATTTCAAATTAGGATTGGTTAAAAAACATATAAAAACATGTGGATTAAAACAAAACGTAGCGATGTTTTTCAATGTAACTCCTAAACATATAGTTTTACCATTATGATGTATTTGGAAAAGTTGTTGAAAATTAAAAGCAAATTCATAAAATATGATGAACAAGGCGGTAAAACACGACAAACATATTGAAAGAGCCTATTCACTATAAAAAAGAAAATAAATTAAAAATATGTTTTTTAATATCTCGAGAATGGCTGCATTTATGAGGAGATTAATAAAAAGCATTTTTGTTTTAAATAACATAAGAATTGTTAACATACAAAAATTCCATGTTTCGAAAATACATAAAAAATCGATGTTCCACAAAGTTCGTCAAAAATAGTTTTACCATCTTGGACTCATTTTTTAAATTTTCTACATGACTGTTATTTTATATTAAAAAAATTTAAAAAAAATTAAAAATACATATATAAATTTATTAAAAAAAATGGAAATTGAAAAAGACAATAAATTAGAAATGTTTTTTTCAAATATCTCGAGAATGACTGCATTTAGAAGGAGATTGATAAAGAGCTTTTTTATTTTGAATTTTAGGAGTTTTTAGGAGAATTTTTTTTATTTTGAATTAGGAGCATGTAGCGTGGAATAAAGTATTGTTTAGAAATTAAAAGTTGTTAAAATCGAGAATGAAGACTCAACTAACAAAACATTTTCCAAACGGTATCTTCTCCTAGTTTCTGTTGAGCTGAATTGAAGGGTGAAAAAACATATTTTGCATAAGAAACCAGTCAACTATGAAACCACTGCAAACAAAACGTGACCAGAATGGCAAAATCGCAGAAACTAAATTTATGACACGACCCAGCGACGTTCCTCCAGGCCACGAATAAAAGCCTCGCGATATTCTAAGGTCCTAATCGGTTATTGAAGTGGAGAAAAACATGATAATCCCTCAACTTTCACCCTTTTCGCTGCCCATAAACGACAACTGCGGCAGCTTCCTACTATTGGCGTGGCGCGAAGGAATGGCGACGCGCAGGTAAGCTCGTTAAATCAAATCATTATAATATCCATACACACTCACAGGTAAAACCATTCCGCCCGAAACACCCGCGAAACAATCGGATTTATAAAAAAGAGAAGAAAACAAAAAAAAACAAATCCCAACCCATTGTCAAACTCATAATTTATTCAGCGATCGAAACTTCTCCGCTTCCCCGTTTATGGCCATATTAACCTCTCCTTCGCGCTCAAATGTTTCGGCTGACTATCGCACGGGGGGGACATGCCACCATGATGCATACGACGGGCGCAGAAGAACTCAACCTCATGAAGTCAATTTCAATAAATTATTCAAATGCCTCCTCTTCGCGGACTTCTACGAGTACGAATCGAACCAATTAGTGGTGCTCAACAAAAATTTCGTCTTCGACGCTACGGCTTGTGGATTCGCAATCTGGTTGAGATGGGCTGAGATGTGACTCCCCTCGATACTTGTTTGATCGAATGGCAGGAAATTGGGGAAGAGATTAAAGCTTGATTAGGTAAGGCGTTAGATTTCAGACTGGTTATAATCAAATAAACAAACCGAAAAATGGTCCGTAGCGTATATTTTGCACTACCTCGAGCTTTAAATGGGGTTAATAAAGTGATATAAATCGGTGATGCTGCGAGGCGAGGTTCGAGATGCGTTCGGTTCAGTATACTCTAAGAAGATGGTTTATTCATCAAGAGTTCCCGTCCACACCTCTAGCTTTGAATGTTGGGACCGTGACCCAACCTAAACAAGGTCATTCTCATCCTCTTCGGCACTCGTTTACACATTTATTGATTACATTTCCCGCTCGAATTCTATACATATCTTTTCGGTTTTTTTGTGGTGTTTTGTTTTGTACTTCTGGGAACGCATGAAAATTTCATAAACTGTTCTCTCTTTCATGTGTATATTTCCTTGTTGGGTTCAAGATTTGAATCATTAATTTTGTTTTATGTCGTATTCCAATAAAGTTCAATCCCAGGCTTGCGAAGTACCAAACCATCGAGTGTGTTGTGGTTCGACGATAAAACGTACGGCACTCAAGGCGGAAGCCTTACGCGCGGGACTATGGGAGATGGGAAAGAAATGATTCTTTTATGAATAAGCATTTCTCGCCGAACGAACGTGAGGAGCAGAGATTGATGGAATCCGAGCTGAAGTAGTGCATCAAATACATGGGGAAGGTTCTGTCCTTATGTATCCCCCACTTAACGACGGCCAGTCGACGTACCGCCCATTATCCATCCAGTTACAGTTCTCTCAGTTCGAACACAAATTATTGTGTGAGAAGTTGATTGTCATCTATATTGCCGCCCCTTATGGAAATAGTTTCCCAGAAATTTCACCAGAACCGATGCTCTGATGGAGATTAGCTGGAACGTGCAATAAATCACAATCGTAAAATAGTGCGTAATGTATGAGAAATACATTTTTGAAATGAGTTTTAGATTTATTTGCTTTCTATGACTAGCTTCCTTTGGACGTTAAAAACTATGCCAGTTTGATCTTCTGCGAGAGAATCTTTCAAACAAAATATGTTGGAGACACACAAATATGTTGTTCTTCATAATCTGCGTGGATTGCGAGTAATCGGCCCGATCCTACTGAGAAGTATCATATCATTATACTACAGTAAAAAAAAATATTGACTTCATATAGCTAATGCAAATGAGCATCAAAAAATGCACACGCCTTATAATCCAGAAATGTTAATTAGTCACCTATGAGCGGTGAAGGTCGCGACATGACAGAAAAACCTTTCATCAGATTTCGACACAAATTCCATACAGAGCAACTCCATGCCGGATAAACCGGCCCTTTCGTTTTTTTTATCTTTTCTTCAAGGTGGCAGCTACCCAAAATTCATCATCGTATGACCATTTTCAATTGCGATTTTTTTTTCATAAGGATCACAATCATTGATCTTTTTTTGTCGAAAAATCGTTAATCGAAATCCAACTGTGTGATTAAAATATGATGTTTCACAAAGTTATTAAAGAGTCAATGAATGTTCTAGGAAAAATAATCTATTGTAAACATTGTTCTAAAAAATAAAAGGCGACCCTCTCGTTTCAGGTAAGAAAAAGAGTACTACCCTCCAGAGTATACAAATGAATAATCAAAACAAGACATAAACGACCATAAACTGTTTCAGTAAGCATAATAATCAAACAACAAATACCGTGCAATAACATGTAAATTCACTGTTCAATTGACGCACACAATTTACAAATGATCAATGCAACGTTTACCAACACGAAGAACAAGAGTGTTTGAAGTTCGAAGAAAACACCCATTAAAAGTGCACTGGAATGTAGATCAAACTTCATTCCGTTTTCCGAACAGTTACTTTTCAAAACAATCGATGCGGGTGGTGTTGATTGAACGCACCAACGTTGCTGTTGAAATCTGGCTATACTCCACCCCCGAACGTCATCACCAAGCCAAACAAAGCGAAGCGCAACAGCTCATTTCAGTAAGAAAACAAAAAATGAACAATTATATCTTGTATTCTCTCTTGCACGTTCGAAAATCGTAAATATTTTCTTCATATCATCAACGGCCTCTGTTTGGCCCCTGCGACCAAAGACCCGAAACAAATCGACTGAGGGAGCAAAACTGTTTTATTGGAAAACTACCTGCACATTATGAGGCAGGGAAAATTGCTACTTACTTTTGAGCACCATGCAAATTCTTTCGAACAAATCGCATTAGCCCTGTGCCCGTTTCCATCAGGAGAGGAAAGAATGAAAAAAAAACACACGGGATGTGTTTGTGGTGGCACTTTACTGGAAAGCGAAACCTGTTCTCGCCGTTGTTTCCTTGTCGTTCTTCAACCACTTTAAGGCTTACAGGAAACTATGAAGAAAGGAGGAACCTGCCACCGACTGCCTAGCCACCTAGCAGCAATCAGGGACTCGCTGCAGTGCTATAAAGCAACAAGAACAGGTTGCCACGGAGATGGGCACAGGTAGTTGTCGGGGAACAGGACGTGGACGGACGAAAAGACAGGTGAAACGGAATAGCTGCGGTGCACTCCTTCCCAGGGCGGTCGGTCGACCAATTCGCGTAGCATAGTTAGGTCCCTGGTCCTTCTGTGTGCACAAGAAAATCGTAAAGCACGCTTATGTTTATTCTCGTTTAAGGCTTGCGGCAGTTGAAGACAATTAAAAAAGGTCAGAAGCCTTAACGATGCCTCGTGGATGATGACGATGGCACAAGTGCTAAGCGGAGGTTAAAATTATTTTCCAGATTTGCAGTGTCAATTATCGGTCTACCTCTGTGTTACGGAGGGTAAGCCTAATATAGAAATTGACCTTGCTGACACTTTTCGTAAGTGTGCGAGCATAATTATGCTGTTTTACTTTTTTGTTTTTTACGAGCATCGACCAGGGATCAAAACATGCACGGATTATGCAACGCGGAGCGAATCTCATTAAAGTATAACGGTGGATCGCTGTTTGAGGAGGCATCCACAAGCCGGTACTTCTGAACCTACAATCTGTAACATGCGGTGGTTACGTTTCCGTAATTACATATATTAAAAACACCATAGATCGTGTTCAGTTCATTGCTTATTGCTGCTCTGTTTTCACTTTTTCGCATACAGACCAAAGGTAGGTTTCCTTAATGGGAACATGAATTTATTTAATTCGATTTTAATGAACAACACGTGTCTCTGCGGTTGAGCTGATTCGGTATGTGCTTCCTTCGCTGTTCCTGTGGTTTGTGTCGATATCGAAGGACACAATCAGGTTACTTAAAAAATAACAAAACAAAACCGAAAGAGAAAATGCGTACGCAAAATTAGTATGAATTACAACTGAGTTGGAGATAAATGGTCCGTAACCACGAGTCCAAAATTATTCTTTGTGATAAACAATGTCCAAAGAGGTTAAACCGCATTTGTGATCACAACATTAGAGCAAACATTTATGGATCAGATCAGACAGTTCAGATGGACAGTGAGGGTGAGATGTACATGTGGTTGGTTAGAATAGTGAACTGTTGAATTTCATACTCATATTGATTAGCACTCCTCCTGCATGTTATTCTTTGACATTTCAACCGCTCGATAGCATTGAAGAGTTGTCGGAAGTGGAAAATTTGAACGAAATCTGAGAATTATATGTGAATCTGCATGCGAATGTGATGTTTATGACTTCAACCCTTTCTCGTTCAACATCGCGTCTCAATTTCCATAGGTATCCAGTTCTCAAAAATTGTGTAGAAATCCGCGTTAAATTAAAAAACCGGGTTGATTCAAAAATCCACGCAAAAACCGCGTTGATTAGAAAATCAATGTAAAAAAACAGGTCACCTAAAATCCACGTGAGAGTCGTAATAGGGTGCAGCACTAATTACCGTCATATACTTTGAGGGAGCATAAGGGAGAGATGTGTTATTGCTCGGGTAAAAAAAAACGCGTGAATTGGAAAATTCACGTAAAATAACCTCGTGGAAAACTCCGGTAAATAAACGCGTAAAAACCCTGGATGTAATTCAAATAATCTTGATTGTAGGATAAGACGGACAATGAATAGTTAGTGCTAGACCATCCAGCTTTTTGATTTCTCTCTGTTTATTTAAGAGAGAGAAAATAAAATGTTTTTTTCTCAAGTAATAAACTTCTACGCTTCGCGTACTACATCATCTGTCCACCAGTTTTCAAAGATACCATTGAAATTATCCTTAACCTACCCAGTACTATTTTTTGTCACAAAATATAAACCACAATCGAAAGCGAACAAAATCAGAACATACCCTCTCATCTTCTCAATTCAAAACTATTTTAGACACGTATCTATCAAATGCGTATGTTTGAGGGAAAGCATCGTATAATCATTTATCAGATTAATATTAGCGAAATCGTCGAATCATTACTACTCATTCAGAGGCTTCCATATAGTCGATAGCGAAAGTTTTTCTCAAGATGAGCAGTTCATAATGAATTACATTCAGCTGCTTCCACCAAACTCAGAGCAGAGTATTTACTTCTCAAAAAAGCTTTAACTTCCCAGTTGAAGTTCAAAGTCTTTACTCGATCAAGATCCGTCACAAAAACAACAAGAACTTGCAGATACACTTGGATTAGCTCAGCAAACCATATCCGACACTTTCAAAGAAATGGAAATGATCCAAAAGATAGGACATTGGATGCCGAATGAATTGAAGCCACGAGACGGCGAACCGTTTTTCACATGCGATCAACTGCTCCAACGGCACAAAAGAAAGGATTTTTTTTGCATCGAATCGCTACTGGCGATGAAACGAGGGTCCATTACGACAATCCTAAACGTCGGGCAACGTATGGATACCCCGGCCAGAAGGTTATGTTGTTTATTTAGTGGGACCAGCTGGATGTGGTGTACTATGAGCTGCTAAAACCGAATGAAACCATTACGGGAAACCTCTACCGACGACAATTTATGTGTTTGGAAAAACTGAAAAGAAAAACGGCCACAATGCGAGCAAAGACACGATAAAGTTATTTTGCAGCACGACAATGCTCGGCCGCATGTCGCGAAACCGATCAAAACATACTGGGAAACCCTGAAATGGAAGGTCCTATCTCACCCGCCTTATTCTTCAGACATTGCTCCGTCCGATTACTACCTTTTTACCTTTTTCGATCGATGCAACATGGCCTGGTTGACCAGCACTTCTCCAATTTCGATGAAGTCAAAAATTGGATCGATTCTTTACCGATTATTTCCGCAAAGGGATCCGTGAATTGCCAGAAAGATGGGAAAAAGTTATGACTAGCGATGGGCATTACTTTGAATATCAAATTTGAAACCATTTTTGCAGAATAAAGCATTAGTTTTTGAAAAAAAAACGAAGAAACTTACCGGTAACTGTTTGTTTCCAGAAGTTCGAGACTGAATCGAGCATCGAGATTTGTCACTGCTCAACAAAAGGGTCGCTTTCTTAGGAATTTAAAAAATACGTTCTCAAATTTAAAGAATAGAGGGAAATAGTCCTAATTCGACCGATGGTCTTGAACCGACCTCTTCTTGGATCTCGGAAATGGCGCCACCTACCGAACTTCTAGCAGTGTCAAATGAAAGGTGTCATAAAACTGATGATTTTAACGTATGATGACCATTTTCTTGCACCCTTTATTCCAGCGTTTTGGTGACATTCCATGTTTTCAATTATTAAAAAAGGGAAAGATAGATTTTTAACCAGCACTAAGAATGAGTTAAATGTTCTTTCAGACGATGAAACATTACAATACTAAATGCTTGAAGTAAACGGCATACCTTTAATTGAAAAAAGTTGTGGTGGTCCTGAACCAGCCCTCTGTGTTTGCTTCGTAGTTATTTAACACGTTCCCTCATGTGTTTAACATCAACGGAACGCATTTGCAATTTAAGGGGTCTGATCAGGGCCATCTTCCCCTATATATTTGACTAAATTTGAAATTCACGCACGTATGATTTTGGATGCTGTCTGTCGTTCTACTGATGGGTCCTCTTTTAGATCAACTCATCTGCGCTGTATTCGCATTGAGATGCCTAATCTTGTATGCGGGTGTGTGTGCGGTCTCAGAATAACAGATATGATCGGGAATGGTCAGATTGAGCCATATTTGGTTTCCATCGGGACTAAACAGCTTTGTATAAATTCCAACAGTGATTACTCCTTGTTTCAACGCAGCGGTTCCTGTCGTTTGACTACTTGCAAAGAGTACTGGGATGTTCTCACGTGACGAGGAAAATCATTCGGCTAAATATCCTACATATTCCACATTCTCAGTTTGGGAGTTTTCGGGCTTAATATATTAGGCTTTAACGGGATATCCATCGATTACTAGGTTGTTCCACAGATCATCTAACGATTTCGCTACATACTCAAAATGTTTTGCTTCCAGTTTCGGATTGTTTCGAGTTTTTCATCCAAGTGAGATTCATAATTATCATGCGAAAGTATTAATCCTTCTAACTTCTAGAGATAATAACCTTCCGACGTTCAACTCGGTTGAAAACCATGCGTTCTGGACCATTTGTAAAAAAAAGAATATTGCATCTAGATTCAATTGATTAACATCATGAAAATATATATCTATGACTTTTTTAAAACGAGGGTTCTCGTCTGGTCCTCCATCCACATTAATTATGATTACTGGGTTAATAAATCTTCGATATCGAATAATTTCGAATTCAGGGAGCTCACCACCTTTTTTTTTTAAATAGAACCCATGAATTTGAAGAATAGTGCCTTCCTGAACAAACTGCAACGTACGTTGGATCACTGTATCCAACTGATTCAGAATGACCAAAGTGACCTAGCTTCGTTCTGCACCTGTGATAACCGATGGAATAACCTTATGTGTAGCAGCCTAGAAAAATAATGATCTGGATGATTAACGCGATATTCGAGATGCATTAATCGGTGCCTGCCTATTGACCGCGATTTAGCCCATTACAACACGTGCTTTCTCATCTTGACTCAGGAAACACACCACATTCGGCCCCAGAATCAAAGCTATCTGCTCAAGCATATAGGGGCGCTGAATTTATTTAGGAATAAAAATTGAATTTTGTTACGTAACGAGCACGCTCACCCTCATGTCACATTAAGTAACAAAACCTCAACCCCCCTCCCACTCCCTACATGTGCTACGTAATTTGTGCACGACGCCCTCTTACAATTAGAAGTAATCTTTTGTCATGTAATTTATGACGAGAGCTTTTCCATAGCAGTTTTTCAGCAGAAGTTTATTGGTGAGGTTTAGATTGAGATTTTGTTAATGGTGTCAGTATAAAAACAGTCCAGCAATCCACAATGGATCACCATAAAATTTCTACATTCCCCTCTCCGGGTTTTCACATTAGAATCACTTATTTTGAATCGAATTGATCCAACAACTTCTTCTCGCAGAGACTTCCCGTATATACAGTACATAATTATAGATCACAAATTAAGTTATAACTTAACTAGATTATTATTGCGTATCCTTAAAACGGATAGTCTTGAAATCGTAACATTTTTCGTAAAATTTTCCTTGTAACAAAAAAAATACGTGCAATTAATTTTTTTGTTTTAATTTTTTAATTTTTTATTTCAATTTTGTTTTATTGTTTTAGTGCAATACACTAAATCAAGATCACGACTGTGACCAACTGAATTAATTTTAATTTTTAGTACATGTTCTGGCATCCCGATTTATTAAATAAGCTGAAAGATAACATAAAATGTTCTACTCCCCAATACATGTATATCATTATTTTGCACAATCCTAAATGAAAAGAAAAGAAAACAGAAAGAGATGTCTGCACGCATACATACAAACCATTTTTAAGCTTTCAAAATAGCTCATTATTTGCCCATTTGACTCTCATGCACAGGAAATAGCATCTTTTCTGCCAAAGATGACATGTTTTCTGCCAACGCTAGTTTGGGTGTAGTTATTAACCAGAAACGTCCAGAATTGGCCAATAGAAGAGGTGTTGTGTTCCATTAAGATAGGAATATGTATTTAGTGATTCGGTAGAGATTTCGGGAGCTTGATTGGATTGTTTTTATGCATCCACTGTGTAGTCCGGACTTGGCACCAAGCGATTACCACCATTTACTCGCATTACAAAATACAAAAGTGATAAGAAATTGGGATCAAGAGGAGCCTGCAAATAACTATTGCCAAAGTTTTATGCATTATGAAGCTGCCTTTAGAATGACAACAAATTTTATAACAACACGGTGTATATTTGACCCAAATCGGAAAATCCGAAGCATATTAAATAAAGTTGTGAATTTCACCCAAAAATAATGGATTATTTTTTCCCCAACCTAATATTTAGCGAAAAGTGACACGTCCGGTTACTAATCGAACTGATCGTGAATTCAGATCTTAGGGTCCTCAATTTACCATTCTTGTGTGTTCTTATAAAATAACTTTGTCAATACTACAATCATCAATAGGAACTTTAGGAACAAAAGTCATTTCGTGTTTTTCAAAAAATATTAGTCGATTGGCAAAATTGTCTTCTAATTACTTACTTTTATCTAGTATTGGCTGGAATACTGAAAAGTTAGAAAACACTTTTGATATTGGAATACTTTGATTTCAAATGGGGGTAGATTTTTTAGTGCTCATCCCTGTATCACTATTCGAGCATAACTGGTAATGCAAATAGAAACATGAGCTTTAGAATTACCGTTTCCATTTGATGGTGGTGGTTCGAAAAATCTACTTTTCCCCCTTTTTTCCAAAGATGACTTTTTTTCAAAAATTCATAACTTTTGAACTAGACATATAAATTGAATGAACCAATCTTTTCTGAAAAAATATTACACGTGCCCAAGAATTAATTTTGTTTTCATAATTATTGATTCTATTTTTTTTCATAGTTTTGTCGGGACCAAGGGCGCTGTTTTTTTATATTTTTTCTTGATGCGGAGGATTTTTTGTTTTATTCGTTCTTATTGTAGTCAATCTATTGTAGATCGATACACTCCTAATACTACTTAAAACTACTTACTTAAAACTAAAGACAAGAAAAAATATTTTAAAAATGCAGCACCCTTGGTCCCGAAAGCATGTGTAAACTATAAAAAAGAAATACAATCAATAATTATGGAAACAAAATCTAACTTTCTTTGCAAGTGTAATATTTTCAATAAAGATTATCTCATTGGTTTCAATATATCGATCACAAACATGTGTTAGTCATGGTGTCCCTGGCCGCAAAAAAATAAAGAAGGGACCGCACTACGAATTTATTTCCGGCGAGTACAAACATTGAAGAAATTTAATAATAAAACTATTTGATAAAAATGTCAAGGGCCGATAAATGAATGCTTTCACTGAGTGAGAAACGCGAAGCAATTTGAGTAGATTGTCAAATTGATTCTAAGCCGGGTTGTTTAGTTTGGTTTTGCAAATTGGTTCTTTCAAAGGCTAGAGGCGAATAAACTGTGAAAGCTTAAAGACTCGTTAATCCAAAACAACATCATTACACTAATAAATCCGAACATACTTCTGAATTCACAGAAGCTCCCTTTCGCGAAAAATAAATAAAATATATATATGCAGCCATTCCATGCCAAACCGATATAGTGGTTCTCAGATTTTCGTCAAAAGTGGTAGTTTTGTTCTTTATTGCAAATTATTAGACCAGTATTTTTTTTATTTTTTTGTTAGGGTGACCATTCACATTTTAGGGGGGTCCGAAAAATCCATTTTTTCGCATTTTTGCCAAAAGTGACATTTTTCAAAAATTCATAACTTTTGAATCACTGGACCAATTGAGATGTTTAACATATTCAATTAAAGCCAATTAGCTGGTCTTTTTTTGGAAAAATACTACAGTTGCAGAAAATTTTAATTATATTTTCGTTATTTTTGATTGTATTTGTTTTTTTATAGTTTTCATGGTCTCGGGACCAAAGGCGCTATATTTTTTTATATTTCCCTGGAAAGCTGAGAATTTTTTAAATAATATATCTCGAAACCAGGGAAGCTTTTTTTTCGTTTTTGAGTTATGATTTTTCAAAGTTAACCGATGGTCCAAAAAATCATTTTTCCCTATTTTCCCAAAAATGCCTTTTTCAAAAAATTATTACTTTTGAACTACTAGACCGATTCAGATGAAGCCTACTAGCCTACTTTTTTACAAAAATAACACACTTGCCAATTAATTGGATTATAGTCACATACATCCAGTCTAGTCGCATATAAATATTGAACGAAAGCCGAAAACAAGTTAACATTGAACAATCATTACTTAAAAAGGAAAAATAACACCTCTCTGGTATTTGGATATACAGGGTTTTCCATTTCGGGCTTCCGAAAGTATACAGCCCTGCGCTGACAACCGTTTGACATAGCTGTCAACCAAAGGGTCATATCGTTAGTTGAATGTCTGCCATTTTACAATATGGATCGTTTTAGCATCGCACAACGTGTTAATTTTGTAAAAATGACTGTTAATGGTGAGCGCTATGGCCGCATGTTAACCGATTTTTTTTGCCACAAATTGAAGATATGGATACGGATGACATGTGGTTTCAGCAGGACGGCGCCACGTGCCACACAACACGACCGAACATGGCCATATTGCGAACGAAATTCGAGAGACGCATAATTTCGCGTTTTGGTGATGCCAATTGGCCGTCCAGATCATGCGATTTGAACCCGCTAGACTTTTTTTTGTGGGGTTATGCGAAAGACCGTGTCTATGCCAACTCTCTGCAAACTCTTGAACATTTGAAAGACAACATTCGTGAAGTCATGACCTAGATACCGCCCCATATGTGCCGAAAAGTCATCGAAAATTACCTGTTCCGGATCAAGGTGTGCGAGGAAGCCCTAGGTGGACATTTGAATGATGTTGTATTTCACACATAATGGCATAAACCAAACTTTAATTTGAAATAAAAGTTTCATCGAAATTCGAATTTTAAGTGTATTTTATTTCAATTTACTTTCGGAATTTAAAGTTGGAAAACCCTGTATTATGTGGAAAAAACCTCAGCTTTCAGGAAAAAATATAAAAAAATATAGCGCCCGTGGTCCCGAAACAATGTAATCATATATAATCAATAATTTCGAAAACAAAATCCTTTTCTATTCAGAGTGTAATATTTTTTGAAACAAGACTCATTGGCTTTAATTTGATATGTCGATCATCTGAATCGGTCTAGTAGATCACAAGTTATGATTTTTTGTAATGGAAAAAATGGGAAAAAGATGATTTTTCGGACTTTGAAAAATCATAACTCAAGAACGAAAAAAACGCCTCTCTGGTTTCAACATATGTTATGTGAAAAACGCCTTAGCTTTCCAGAAAAAATATAAAAAAATATAGCGCTTTTGATCCCGAGGGCATGAAAACAATAAAAAACGAATAGAATCAATAATAACGAGAGCGAATTCGAATTTTCTGCAGTTATAGTATTTTTTCATAAAAGACCAGGTGATTGACTTTAATTTGATATGTCGATCATCTGAATCGGTGTAGTAGTTCAAAAATTATGAATTTTTAAAAAAGTAATTTTTAGAAAAAAGAGGAAAAAGTTGATTTTTCGGACAACCTTAAAATGGAAATGGTCACCCTAATGAAAAAAATAAAAAAATACGGGTCGAATGTTTTGCGATAAGAAACAAAACTACCAATTTTCACGAAAATCTGAGAACCACTATATCGGTTTAGCATGGAATGGCTGTATGGATGTATCGAAATTTCCAAAATATCTCTTTAGTCGAAAGTTTTAGTGGCCTTGAAAAGAACCGAAGGGTTTGCGTTGTTTTGTTGACGCAGTAACAAATTCTGCTCTAAATTATGCTTGATTTTTGCACATTCTGAAGATGCATTCTGTGACAAAAAAACTGTTCAACCCATTAAAAAACTAGAAACAGTGATTCGTCTTTCGAATAAAGTGATTCGCATACCACTTCGTACAACTGACACAGAGGTATTATCGTTCGAAATTTTGCACCCCAAACGTAACTCTCTCGTTTTAGAAATTTTTAACTTACACCCCAGTACAGATTCAAATATGATGTGATGCAAAAATACAGATTTACTCCTCTCCAGGCGGCATGCAAATCGAAGCGGCTCCCTCCACCGAACAAAAATGCACCATACTGTGCGATATCTATCTTTCATTCTTCCTTAGCATCGAGCAAAACCACAGTGTGTGACATCAGCATTGAGAAAGACTGAGAAAGACTCGCTGGAGCGAGTGTACTTGAATGATGATGATGATGCTTTGAATTATAGAGGCTTCAAAATTCATTAACCTCTAGCCTTAAAAAAACAATTTTCAATTTTGTCCGAATGCTGCATTTTCATTTCGAACGATCGATTTTCACTAGTCTGATTAGCAGTGATATTCAAATGTTGTACCTCGCTGATACATACTCGGAACACGATAGGAAAATGTGTACTCTTCCGATTTTCCTTAATTTGAATCAATTTTAGGTTAGGGAACCGTAATGTATATTAAAAATTCTAGAGAATTTCCGATTCGATTGGAATGCAAAACATCAAAATCCATTCTAAGCTAAAATAAATATTAACGGTAAAATTATTTAATAAAAAACGTGACCTGTTTTCTGATTTGGTACCATTACTGAAAGACGTAGTCTAATGTCAACAAATAGGTAATGATTTCATATTCATATTTTCATATCCATATTTTTATTTTTTTTCACTAATGTCGACAGGATTAGACAGGATTAGTAGTAAATACAAGTTTTTTTGCAAGTGTAATATTTTTGCAAAGAAAACTAGTTCATTTTCTTTCAGTTTGATAGGTCTATCATCGAGATCGGTAAAATAGTTCAAAAGTTATGAATTTTAAAAAAATAAGTCAATTTTTGAAAAAAGGAAAAAAGTTGATTTTTCAGACCACTCTAAAATGGAAATGGTCTCCCTAATAAAAAAGTTGTGTCTAATGTTTTGCGATAAATAACAAAATTACCACTTTTCACGAAAATCGGTTTGGCACGGAATGGCTGAATTTAGAAAAATATTAAACTGCACATAAATTGTATTGAGGTGTCGGAATCAAAGAGAAAGCTGTGTATATAAATTTTGAAAGCTGGTACTTTTTTACATAACGTTTTACTGAATATATTTATTTTGAAAATTTGCAACTTTCGAACTGCTTATCTGATTCTTGGTTCATCACTAGCAAAGGAAAGGTATTGAAATAAAATTTCTAGTATAATGTTAGAGACAATCGGAGTGCGTTCTTTGCATGGATTGCAACCCTCTTTTTACAGTTTCTTGTCCATGGACAGAACTGTTTACCGTTGAATCGCGTTAAATGTGTAGAAAAAGGAACCAACCCAGCCCCAAAAAACATGTTGATGTACGCGCAGGGAAGAAGCTCCAATTCCCTGCTATCATCCGTTGGGTTAGCCGGTAACAAAGGAATGCATTTTTCGCTTAACACCCCGTCAATTGCAGTGTGTATGCAGTTCCTACGTGATAAGTATCGCACGTGCGATGCTGGAAATAGAACTGAATTCAAACGGAAACAAAGCGATCGCATCTGTCCATTCCGGAGGCTGATGGATTACATCATCCAGCGTGCTGGATGATGATGACAAGCCAATTAACTGGCATCTAAAAATAAAGCAAGAAACGGTTGGTCGGGATACTGGAATTACAGTGCACCGCAAAACTGCAACGAAAACGTGTCTACTATCTTTTATCGCACAAAATGAAGAAGTAAAAACACTGAAACAAAATAAAAATCTTAACAAACTTAACTTCCGATGTGCCATTTATAGAACCCAATTGCCTTGCAACACTTAATCATACAGTTGCTTGAGCGGCCAAATTGACGCTCCTTCCATCTTGGACACATATTTACAATCTCCACGCTTGGTTTGGCACTTTTTCGCTCATTCCATAAATACAGACATTAAGCTCCTCTTCAGACGACGACTTGTGTGCTAGCCAACACAGATCCCGTCTCCGAGTGACTGCCAGACAGATAAACAAAAAAAAACAAGAAACAAACAACAGCCAAGCACAATAATACATAAAGGACAAACGCGCAGCGCGCAGAAACTTGCTCACGCTCATTAGCCGTCCAATTTCCGAAAATAGTTAGATATAATTATGAGTATTTAGGGCTCGCAAAACGGTTGCGCTTTGGGTCAATAGAGGATCATTACGGATTGCCTTCCACCGATTTCCTCATTGGGAGACAATGTTACGTTCGCGTCACAGAACGAGATGAAACAACAGAAACGCGATAAGCGTTCGAACTATAAACAAATTTCGGTGCCTCCATCAGCCGGGTATCGATTCTAGCTCTTCCAAAGTGGTAGAGCATGCCCTTAAAAACAGAAGCCATTACATTGCCTCCACTCGAAACTCAATGTGCAAATTTTCCACTCACTTGGATTATTGTTGTACTCGGGCCATAACGTTGCCACCTGACAGCCCAGCGCACGACGAGTGAGGCTCTTGCAGCAGGTCCACTTTCGACCCTGCCAAAGGCTCGGATGGTACCGAAACGACTTGGGACTGTACTCTTCACACACTGAGAAGCAGAAGAAGAACAAAAAAAGTGCATTTAGTGGTCACCATGCGGCGCCAACTTCCCGCCAACCTACCTCTCCGAATCGATATGATCCAATCGGCGCGCTCCTTTTCACTATCGGCTACCAGATATAGGATATATTGTGGCAGTGTAGTTCCCGGGTATATACCGTCACTTTCGCAGTAGCCTACTTGGAACGGATAACCCTGGAAGAAATAGCGATTAATCTAATTATTATGAACACAGAGAGAGAGAGCTAATGAGCTTACATCGGGCGCCGCAGTGTCACCTCCCTCGCAGTTCAGAATCGCGGGCTCCACCAGACGCACCCCTCGCACACTTATTCGACCGCGTTCACGTCGCTTCTGTGGAAAGAAAGAATAAATTGGCTAATCAAATTTACCGTTTTGCTGGTACTTTTGGCAAAAAAGTGTTCAAAAAATGTGTGTAGAATGATGTGTACGAAAGTATGCGCAATGTGCTTTTTAGGGTGCAAATCGAATGGAAATTAAGCGACTTAAAGTGGATGAGCGAAGCTTTGATGAACACAGTAGATGAGAGCGGAAAATTGACTCGATTAAACTAAACTACAAAGGAGCAGATGAGCAAATAAGCGAATTTTATTAACAGCAAAAGAAAACAGACATGCAATACTGTACAAATAGAAGTACAAATTCCCTGAAACTCTTTAAAACTGCAATACTAAATTGGAATCTTTCTTCTTCTGTGACTTGGAATTTCCTTCCAATTTTCACTCTCCCATTAAAATGCATACAAGGTGTATTCCAACGTAGAAAGACTTTGCTATCCTCCTAGAGACATCGTTTTTTGATGTGCGGCTGAGTTTCCGTTATTACGTGATAGTAATGAAACAACTACTTTCAACCAATACTTGATTCCGAAAATATAAGAGCATTTTGCAATTGACTCAGGAGAATGAGTATCTTCCACGAATGGAATTTTGATTCAAGAGATCAAAGGACAACATAATTCTCCAAACTAACTCACTTTAAAAACAAATGTGTACTGCAATATAGACAACAGAAATAAAAAAAATGTGAATAAAATGAAGCAATAAAATTTTGTTTGATTCTCTTTACCCTATACAGGGTTTTCCATTTCGGGCTTCTGAAAGTATACAGCCCTGCGCTGACAACCGTTTGACATAGCTGTCACCCAAAGCGTCATATCGTTAGTTGAATGTCTGCCATTTTACAATATGGATCGTTTTAGCATCGCACAACGTGTTAATTTTGTTAAATTATACTATAAAAATGATGAAAAACCGGCAAACCGGCTCGAAAAACTTTCGAGCATTACGGACGGACGTCGTCATGGACGGCCTACAGAGCACACAATCGCTAATGTAGTGCGTAAATTCGAACAAACTGGATCCGTAGCGGATATTGTGAAACCTGTGCATTATCGTAATGTGCGTTCGCCCGAAAATATTGCTGCTGTTGCTGTCAGTGTGGAGGATGACCCGAATGTTTCGATTCCACGGCGTGCTCAGCAATTGGGCTTGTCAAACACATCATTGTGGCGAATTTTGCATTTGAACTTGCACCTACATCCATATAAAGTCCAACTGGTACAAAAATTAGAGCGTGGTGACCATGGAATGCGTCGGGCATACGTCGATTGGGTGAACGAACAACAGCAGCAAAATGCTGAATTTTCGCATCAAATTTTCTTCAGCGATGAGGCACATTTCGAGCTCGGTGGCTATGTGAACACCCAAAATTTCCGTATATGGGGCTCAGAAAATCCACATGTGATTGTTGAGAGGCCATTGCATCCGCCAAAAGCCACTGTTTGGTGCGCATTATGGTCTGATGGAGTCATCGGGCCATATTTCTTTGAAAATGAGGACGGCGAGACGGTAACTGTGAATGGTGAGCGCTATGGCCGCATGTTAACCGATTTTTTTTGCCACAAATTGAAGATATGGATACGGATGACATGTGGTTTCAGCAGGACGGCACCACGTGCCACACAACACGACCGAACATGGCCATATTGCGAACGAAATTTGAGGGACGCATAATTTCGCGTTTTGGTGATGCCAATTGGTCGTCCAGATCATGCGATTTGAACCCGCTAGACTTTTTTTTGTGGGGTTATGCGAAAGACCGTGTCTATGCCAACTCTCTGCAAACTCTTGAACATTTGAAAGACAACATTCGTGAAGTCATGACCTAGATACCGCCCCATATGTGCCGAAAAGTCATCGAAAATTACCTGTTCCGGATCAAGGTGTGCGAGGAAGCCCTAGGTGGACATTTGAATGATGTTTTATTTCACACATAATGGCATAAACCAAACTTTGATTTGAAATAAAAGTTTCATCGAAATTCGAATTCTAAGTGTGTTTTATTTCAATTTACTTTCGGAATTTAAAGTTGGAAAACCCTGTATATTATGATTTGTTCGTTCTTCTTTGCTGAAGTAGCACGAATAACGTATGAAAAATTAGTATTTTCGTATAACATTTAAATTTGTTAAAAAAAGTTAAAACACTTCGAAAACGGATGCTTTTTTGGTTTCAAATCGCCTTTAACTCTATATAACATAATCGTAAAATTCAAATATAAAATTGAAAATTCAAATATAAAATTGAGATCAAAATTTCGACTCTATCGAAAAAATTCTTTCTGATTTTTTCAAGATTTAGTTTTATTTATCACTTTTTCCCTCGGTGTATATTTTTTACAGAGCCTGATTGCTTCCCTACAATTCGGTCTTCGGCAGTATTTCTATACAATCAAAGACTTTCGAGAAACAATATTTTCAATGAAGTTCTTGCTCAAATACAAATACAAGTTCGCACTTCCAAAAAAATAACTCTTGAGTATAAACAAATTTATCCACCAGTGGCCTCCTAAGTCAAATGCGTGTGTTCATTCAAATCGAATCCTCTCGATTTTGACCGTCATTCCGTCATTTGACGTGAATATGCTTCTAAAAAAAAGAATATGTTTTTTTAAATGTTTTTCTTTCTTATCAGCTAGAGTTATTTCGACTGAGTTTATTATTTAGTAGTATATCGCGTTGGAATGAAATCGTTATGTTCTCTACGCATACTTTTCATTGACTATTGAAACTGCTCGAATAATCGAACCACCGAGCCGAGAAGTATTAAACGAAGCACCACTATGCCATCGGCGCAGGCAACTGATCACGCATGCTAGACTACCGTATAACTTTTCACCTCGCCGGTTTTCGATACGTTCCGAACACAACAACGAATCTTTCATTTGAATAGAAGCTGCTCGAATGAATCAATATTTCGATTCGCTCTGAATATGACGTTTCGCTTCTGTTTGAAGAAAGGAACGAATGAACGTGAACGAGCGTGCACGAAGGAGAAGAAATATTTTCTTTATTGAACGCAGAGCAGGAATATATGAGTAAAATGTGAGTTTATTTGTCAATGTATTGTTCGACATATTACAAATTGTATCCATTGCGACATTGAATATGATCTCGGTAGTTTTCGCCAAAATTAATGCTACCGTTTAAAAAAATGTCAAGTGTCATTAAAAATCATTACTATAAACGCATTATTATCTTCAGCTATTCTCATGAACGTCTCGAAATACTACATGTTCAAAAACAAAATTTATTCAGCATGCAAGGTTGTCTTCAATAAAGTTGCCTAACGTTTTATTTGAAAAAATGAAAAAAAAAACTAAATACAGGGTCTATCAGATTAAACGCTCACGCAAAAAAATCGGATAGCTCCATAGAAAAAAATGTTTTCGCTCCGTCGATGGTAACCCCACTTCGGGACGATAATATTCGGCTACTCGTTCAATCTGATCGGATGGTTTTCAGTGTCAAGATGTACAATTTACAAGAACGTGTATTTTTAGTGAAATCGTATTACTCGAGCAACCGAAGCCTCAATGAAACTTTGTCCTCTTATGGTAAGAATTTCAACATTCTCGTCGTCGATTACTTCCTCTGGGGGTACGTGACCTTTTTGAATTTATGTTGTTTATTATGTTTCATGTTCTCCAAGTCAAGTCATTCAGCCATTTTTTTTTGCGACAGCCAAATTGAATTTTCAAGATCATGGAATACGCAGTTTTATAATGACAGTGGAATTAAAGGTGTCTACCAAATTTCAGATCAATCAGTCAACAACAACGGGGTCAACGACCCTACAAACATCCAAACATACATACAAACATGTCAAGCTGAATGAAAACATTTAAAAAGTAAATAGTTGTTTGGGGACTGCTGCCATCTTGGAGTTGGATTTTTCATGGTCTGCTATATTCTACTAGTCGAGAACTTTCTTTTGATACCCATATTGATGAGGTTTTGAAAAAAAATATATATGAGGCCATATTGTGACGGCGGCCATTTTGGATTTGCATTTTTCATAAATAACTGTATTCTACTCGTCAATCCCTTTAATTTGATATACATATTGATGGGGTGCTGAGAAAATGTGTAATCCGCCATTCTGTAGCGGCCGGCATCTAGGATTTACATTTTTCATAAATAACTGTGTTCTACTAGTCAAGCCCTTTCATTCGATACCCATATTGATGGGGTTTTGGGAAAACCCATGATGATGGGATTTTGAGAAAATATATACATAATCCGCCAAAAGGTCGATTCTCGGCCAAAATTTTTTTCGAGATGACACCAGATCTCGACGTTTCATGCATTTTCAAGTCATTTGGCATCGAAAAAAATTTCGATTTTCCAAATTTCCTCTACTCCCCCCTTGGAAGATTTTCGGGGATCAAAAAATCGAAACTTTGAGCGCTTTGGAGCACCCCTAAATCATGTCCGATAGAGCTGAAACTGGCCCAAAAAATGATCTGTGCAGTGATTTTTTGGGCCAATAAACGAAATGTACATGGTCGGTTTTTGAAATTCGATGATGATTTTTTTTCCCATACATCCATTGCCACCCTAATGTACATATGTCGAGCTTGTGTATTGTTCCCGCAAGAACTAGAATGAATTTTGAATCAACCATCGTCAGATCCTTTCTTAAACCACGTAAACTACCGGCTCTTTTCAGGGCCCACAAAACTTTCACTAAAAAATTATTTCAAAACGTGAAGTAATATTCTAAATAATAGAGAGGAAATTTATTTCTATAATTTTACCGCCGGGAGAAGATTTTTCTGAATTTAGGAGTGTTTTCGACACCAATAAGCTGCTTTTTCCGATCAATCACTCCATTTTTGCGATTTCATGCATAGTGTCCGGTTTTAAAGTGGCGTCCAAGTGCAGTATATTTCAAGCCGGATGCCAGCCGGAAAAAAGCAACCTGCTTTTATTGCGGTAAGAGCTGTCTCTCGGTTGAAAACAGGAGTTGAAAATTTTGTTCCGTTGACCTTGCCGATTCGTGCAAGATTTCGGATGGTTCCAGCTTTTTCTGGGTGAAGCACTCATTTGCCCATTCCTCGCCAATTTACTTCCAACAACGAAACAAAGAAAACCGTTACACCAATCTTCATTTTGTTAGTTGGGTTATTGCAGATCCAATAACCCAACCAATTTTTATTGCTTACCACGAGAGTTCCGTGCAAAAAAATCCACACGGCGGACAACACACGTGTGAAGCATAAATTAACAGAAGAAAGATGATGAAGTGTAAACGAAATTGGTTCATAACCTAAACCAATCGGAGAAAATGCACAAAGTCCTTATGTTCCTGATATAAAATTAGTAATGAAGGAGAACATCTCAAATTATCCTCCTCCAATTGCTTTGAAAAGAATAGCCTTAACGATCAACCCGCTGTTGAAATGCGAACGACACACACGACACACAAATGGATGCTTTGTGTTGTACCATTTCACATAAAAAACTATACCTAAACGAAAACATATTACATATTGTTACTAACAAACACAGTCTTCCTCAAACTTTGTAACCTTCGATTTGAAATTGAGTCGTATCATATATCTTAAAAAATCCCAGAGTTTTATATTGCCACCAAAATATTTAACCATTTAACATAGTCCATTAGTTACGGGTACACCTTTTACAGCTTCCTTCTCTCTCACAACACCTTCATGTGCCATTGAATTCTCCGTTTTCCAACATTCTAGGTGCCCTTTCTTCCATTCAAAAAGTCCCTCAATGCTTCTTAATACATTGTCAACCCAACAGATTTATTTGTAGACCCGCATAAATCATCATCGGTATTGTTCGCCTCTTCACCGGTTTGAGATACGAACCTCCGAGTCTACTCCACCCTCTTATGATGCTACTTTTCAATCTCTTTCAATGCCTCGGGAATGAGGCTCACGAAGGAAGAAAGGAAAGTAAGTATGTACATGCCTCTGATGAAGATTTAATGGGCCGCTTTCTTCCTGGTTCTTTTCGGAATGCGCAAGACAAAAGCCAACGCGAAGTTCAGTGTCTGTCCAGTCGCGTCTGAAGGAGCTTTGGGTCGGAGCGAAGATTCTGCCGGTTTCCCGTTCCATAGAAATAGAATTATCTTCCCCCCCCCCCCACGGAGGGTTTTTTTTGTTACGAGCAATCATTCGTTTAGTTGATAGCGATGCGATGGGAAAACGGCGCGCCCCACATTTTGTACCACACTGTTATATCCTATCGATGTGAGGGAGTAACGATGTAAATCGCGACATCTCGTAGAAGAAACAAAAACATTTTTCACATGACATTAAAAACACATCTCACATCCATTATCAACTGACGGCATACAAATAAAAAAAAATGTATCAAAATTCTAGAAAAATGGGCTCAGATTAACGACCCATTCATAATTTGATAAATCTACCGCAATCAGTTAGGGCGGTCGCAAATGCAAGATGAATGCCTTGGGGATTGTTAATTCCCACTAAATCCCTTGATTCTTCACACACGCCGGCGGCACGGCGGAGGTGGCGGGAATCATAATTAGAGCTACCCCATTTCTTCCGAGCGCCCGTTGCGTAACGAAAGGAACAACCCATCGAAAGATTCCAACAGTCTGAAACTGTTTCACAACGGGGCGGCGAAATGACATCCGTAGGATGCTCTATCCCAGCATGATTGGACAGGGGAAGAAGCCATTCGCTGACGCAAAGCTCTGTGCAAAACGTCATTCATTCACAATCGAAAACTATATATCCGGCGTTGCAACTGAAATTGTAAAGATTTCCTCTTCCTCCGACGGGTGGCAGTTTAATTCAGTATTCATCGTTCATGACAACTCCATGGCAGCATTCCATAAAGCCAGTTGAAACAGTGAGATCAGAGGAAAATCGATGCTAGTTAAGCTGCTGAAGTTGATGGAAATATGAGAAAGTTTTTTCAGTAGTTTTCAAAAGCTAAGCACTCGTCCAAAGAATCCGTTTGACCTATGCTAAAAAAATATTCGACAAAATAATCGGAAAAATGCACTAGACGAGAACGAGTTAAAATATGAATATATGTAGCAAAGTAATCAAACATAAAACTGTTCCGGCTCCACAATCGAAAACCACAAAAACACCACTTCTGAAACTTCTAAAATTTTTCAGCAGTCAAACTCCTTCCCTGTGGCATTCCAAGGACAGTTGAACTTAAATGTGGAACCATGAAGAAGATCCCCCTACACGATTCATATCTAAATTCCTTCTGTCAGATCAAAAGCAAATGCGAAAGGCAACTTCTTTTGCAGCTCACCGAAACCGGCGTTCTCACCGCAAATGAGCGTCATATATTTTCCTAACTTCAGTTAGCTTTGTTGTGCGCCGAAAGTGGAGGAGAAAAATATATTCCCGAAGCCACACCGAAAAAAAAGTGGAGAAGGATAAAAGATAAATGAATTAATAATTGGGACATATTAAAAGGCGGAGTACGTTCGGGATAACAATGAGGACCACCCGTGAGTGGGTTGCCACGGGTAAACGTTATAGTTTAGAGTGCATACCTTTTCGCGCTCAGAATCCTACAAATGTAGATGGGTTACATTATATGAAACCATCAATAAGTAGGGGTACTAATGGGGGCAAATTGGTCATGGGGGGGCAAAGTTGTCACCTGCATGTTTGGTAGTATAACTATTGACTATAGATGCCGTATTGATAATCACCTTATGTTTGAAGAATTTAATGACTTTTGAATTCACCCTGTACTTCAATAGAGCTGTCGCATGTCAAAATACAAATAAAAACAGAAATTACTCTCTCGATAGCCATTCGGCCGTAGTTCTGTGTGCATGGTACCTAAGGAATTTGTCGTGAAATTTAGATTATTCAATCTGATATACTGGACAAATCATCAGTTTGGACGACTGTTCTCATATTCTAGGAGAGGTAAACAGATATTTTGTTTAATCTCAGCGATTAATTAGCATAGAAATTATTTTGATGTTTGGGGGCAAAGTGATCATAGATGAATAACAACTTGAAATGTTCTGTTTACTAAAGCTGATACACCTCATCACATTCTGCTCTTGAAGAAGATCCTTTTGTGGCTTTGACCCTGAATAAATATGCCATTCCAACTGAACCAAGCCTCATTATGCGGAAAGTTATGTGTTTCTTACTATGTTTTTGTATGCAAGAAAAATTTAAATTGATACTCTAGGTGAATAGGTCAAGCTAATTTCATACATGTACCTACTATATCAAATATGAATTGAACAAATTTGGACGAAAAAAACACATAAATCTATTCCATTTAGCTTGATATGTACGGGTGACCATTTTGCCCCCACTAGGTGACCACTTCGATTTTTCACCTTCTTTTCTAATGATGAAAAGTGTACTATTTTGATTTTTTATAATAAAAGCCGTTTGCTATCTTGAAGAACAATGAGTTGAACTATAATATTCTTCGAGAAATGGGAATTGAGTCGGTATTTGGGCGCTGGAAATGGGCATATTCCTTAGGGTGACCACTATGCCCTGCATCCCTACGTCTTCCCCTACGTCGAATTTAGATCACGATCAAGTTTAGAACTGAGAACTAATTGAAAAAGGTCCATAGTCACATAATAAGTGCTGTTAAGGGTTACCCTAAATTTTGAAATTTAAGTTGAGAAACTTTTGATTTGCTTTTCTCAGCGGTTTCAGTAGCTTCAGTATTCTGGTTTTATGGTGAAGTAATCCGTCAATCGCAGAATCTTCATTTTTATTGTACGCAAAATACAATTCATTCATCGAACAAAAGAAGAGGAATAAATCCAAAGGAACTAAGCCAAATAAATAGGGTGCGTGAAGATCCATCTCGAACTAAGGCTCATGACCGTTCACCACTAGATTGAAACATCCTCAAAAACACAATTTCTACGAAATGAGTACACTCTGTCCAACTTAATAAGACCTGGTGATGATCTTGTTGCTTTGTGCCATTGTAAATAAACAATGCTTCAATTTATATTCTAGTGTGTAGGTATTGGTGACTACCATACACTGCATGATTTTCATATGTGTGTGTACAAGCGCTGAGCATAAACGAATGTTTTCGTATTTTCAAATGTCAAGACCAGTTACATTTTCCGTTGTTTTAGTTGTGTTGAGCAATTAAATCTGGAAAATGCCGAAGGGAAAAGTCCTCACGGAGAGAGAAGAAAGACAGATCGATGCATTTCACCAAGAAAATGTTGATATTAGAAAAATTTCTCGTCGGATTGGACGATCCCATCAAGTAGGGCTCAATTATTTGGCGAATCCTCGAGGATACGGTAAGAAGGAGAGAGCTCCACGTAAATTGAAGCTCTCAGACCAGGATAAGCGGGAAATAGCTATAACAGGTTCGAATTCCTCAAAGTCGCATGTGCAAATAAAGCAATATTTCAACTACTCAACTGCTCAACTACTCAAAAATTGACATTTCGTCAATTTTTTATTAAATATGCTCACATAAAGAGGGCTTGAAAGGTTAAAACTCCTCATCTTACACCATCTCACATCGGAAGACGTCTATGTTTTGACAAAACTCACGTTAACCGACAGTGGAACATGGTATGTTGTGACAAAGAATGTTTCCAAAAGAAAAAAAATTGATATATACCATAACGAAAAATTCTTCAATGTATAGGTTATCTTCACTGACGAAAAAAGCTCAATTTGGATGGTCCTCATGGTTTCAACGGGTACTGGCGTGATTTACGGAAGAAGGAACAGTATTTTCCAACCAGGAATTTTGGTGGAGACATGGTTTGAGCGGGAATCTGTGCAACCGGAAAGCTCAAGACAGCTTTCATATCATTCAAGGATTACACACATTCACATTACAAAAAAAAATCACATTCCAGCAAAACAATGCTACTATTCATACCAGCAAGTAAACTGAGCAATGGATTACGGACCAAAAAACTATTTTTTGGAATGGCCGGCTCGCTCTCCAGACTTGAATCCTGTTGAAAATCTTAGGAAGGATCCTCGTACGCAGAATCTACACTGAGAGAAAACGGTTCACCACGATTGAAGAGCTCAATGTCGCAATTTCGGAAAAATGGAAAAATATGGAGAAGTCCGTTTAGCAGAATTTGGTAAATAGTATTCCAATGCGAATTTTTAAGATTATTAGTCGAAATAACAAGGCTACCAATGATTGACATGTAAATCAGCCGATCGTTTTGAATTTTTCATTGATAATACTTATGAATTTTGAAGTGCTCTCATAGAAACTGGACAGCTGAAATTATCATATTTAAGCACAATAAATGAACAAACAACTCTTTTGAATGAAATTGAACGAAAAATACTTTGTTCTAAGCATTCAACAATGTATGAATGTATCTTGTTGAAATTCTAACTGTTTGTGTTGCAACGAAATAGAATCAGGGTGGTCTTATAGAAGTTGGACAGAGTGTATTCTATCAATGTACGTTCTGTCAACTTCACAACAAGAAATTGCAGAAAATTTAGACTAGTTACCACATCGTGTACCACAAGAGGTGAACATCGATCGTGTACCACCGATTAGTTATTACAAAAAACGTATAGAATTTCAAGTGAATGAATGTATTTGGTTGGTTAAGGATCGTTTTTCGCCCCGACGAATCATTCTTTTAAATCAGTGGTACTCAACCTTTTTTTCTAGAGGCCACAAACATGGCGATTACATGTTGTTCCATCAGCACCATTATTTCCCATTCCCCAACCACTTCAATCTACCTTCCGCAACGCATAAAAACATCAACAACAATGTGTACGTATGATGCAAAAAAAACAGAAACACTCCACCAGACGGCGTGATAATCGACGTGGCTCCTCCACCGAACAAGAGTGCAGCACTGTGTGCGACATCCAGAGATGCCAACCTTCCTGATATTTCAGGATTTCCCAGACTTCTGATACATTCCCTGATATCTCGACAAACAATCAATTCTCCCAGTTTTTTATAAAATGATCCTGACTTTTGCACTTTTTATTTTATCCGAAAAAAAAATAAAAATTTGAAAACAATCTTCAATTTTCTTTCCCCATTTGGTGAGTAAATATTCAGTCCAAAATATAAACGATAAATGCAGAGAAAATCTGAATATAGATTTTTCAGTAACAATCAAAAGACCCGGCGACATACTGGATTTTCCACTTCTGGGAGAGTTTATACCATGCTTATCAATTTTTCCACATTCCTCAAAATCGGTTGAACGACTCTTCTCTCAATTCAATCTTAATTAAGAAAAGGGAAAAAGAAAGGGAAACAATGAAAGGAACGTTAGCCATTAGCGTTAGCGTTTTGTAAAGTTTAATAAAAAAAGATACAGGTTCCGATATATTTCGCAGCAAATAATATCCCAATACATCAAATCGGTGTGTGATGTATTTAGCAGTAAGGATATTGAACAATTTATACTAAGTTGTTTGGAAAGTTTGTGGCGCCCCAGATGATGGCCAGTTCGAAACATTGCACAACGGTCCAAAAGGTGCATTTAAGTGGAAATTAGCACCTTGAGCTCTACAGTTATTCTCTAGACAAAAACTGTCTTCGACAAAGTTGTTGCATATGATAGAGCGCTTATTTTGAATTTGTCAAAAATATGGTGACCAGCATTTACGATGAAGACTTTTAAAACTTCCTAAGACAAACATTTGGTGATGCAGAACTTGTCAATATCTCAACTCTACTCTAAGTTATTGATATTTCTTCCCAAAAAATACACTCTCTTCATTCGTATGTCATTCTTTTTGCGGCAAACATAAAAAATGTTCGTTGACGGCATTCGAAAGAACATATTTGACTCTGCATAATGTGGGATTCCAAAATTATGTTATTTTTTGTGTTTGAGTAAACTAAAATTGAAATCAGGAGTTTTTAAGTGAAAACCCACCAATAACTTTGAGTAGTATTAAGATATTGACAAGTTCTGCATCGCAAAATGTTGGTAATGATAAGCTCTAAAAGTCGTCCCAAGAAAGTTTTGATGCAGAGGTTGAAATATAAAAGTTAGAGCAAAAACACGTTTTTTCATGGTGACCCTAACGCAACTTGGATAGAATACAACTTTATGGAAGATCTTTTTTTCTCTAGACGAAAACTGTCTTCGACAAAGTTGTTACATATGATAAAGCGCTCATTTCGATGTCATCAAAAATAGGGTGACCAAAATGTTCGATTAAATAAAAATATAACTTTCTTATCTATACAGGCTAGAGTCAGAGGCATAGGATAGAGAATAAAGACAAATATAGTTCGACAATGTTGTAGTCTCAATTATTTTGAGCAGCTTTGTAAAACAAAGTTTCATTTAAAGTTATTTTCAACTTTGATCTACAAATTTGCTTAAAATAACTGAGGCTAAAATATTGTCGAGCCAAATCAAACTCTATCTATCTATTAGAAAGTTATATTTTTTATTTCATCGAAAATTTTGGTAACTCTATTTTTGACCACATTAAAATGAGCGTCTCATCATATGTAACAATTTAGTCGAAGACAGTTTTTGTCTAGAGAATAGCTGTCGAGCTCTAGATGCTAATTTATGAATAACTGGGACTACAACGTTGTCGAACTATGTTTACGTCTATCTATAAAAATAAGAAAATTAGATTTTTTATTTCATCGACAACTTTGGTTACTCTATTTTTTTTACATTGAAATGAGCGCTCTATTATGTGTAACAACTTTCTCAGCAATCCAGTCTAATTGAACAATGGAACAGAAGAAATACTCTCACGCCTGAATTGCTACTGTGTACTTTACCATGTATATAGATACGAAAAAACATATAGCATTTACATAATTAAATCCGGCTCTGTTACAGATAAAATACTAATAAGCCTAGATAAATAAACAAATGGGATAAAACAAATTAAAAACCTGAACACCACTATTTTTTGTATTTTTATGTGCGTGTAGAATTATTTCTGTTTTACGATTTTAACATTTGCCCCTCGGTTTTTTTTGTATAGCGAGTCAAGAAACGCGCCGGACTATCGTCATATAAAATGTCTAAGATTCCAATTCCCAACATCTTCAAGATCATTAAGCTACTCAGGTTCCTTCAGTGGCAAACAAGTTCGACGAGACGCTGTACAAATGCTTCAAACGTTGCTCTCCTTGATAGGATATCATTGCAAAGACGCCAAAACCAAAATGGAGAAATCATCAAATAATTCTACTAGTACACATTTACAAAATGAGGGTTGTTCAGGTTTTCGAAACCAGCTTGTTCAAATTTTGATTGTTCCCCCATACTCAAAAAAATCGGGATGATTTTAAATTGCAATATATTTTTCTCCAAATTATTCGTAGAGCGATCGCTGCCTTTGCATTTCGAGCGAGTTTACACGCGTCTGATTCGCAGTGGTATATGAATATTGTACCTCGCTGTACCATTGTACCATTAGTTGTTTATTTTTGACAGCACGGTAAGTACAAAAATACACAAACAAACATTAGGTTGGGAAAAAAGAAATTATTTATGCGGGAAATTCAAAACTATATTTAATCTATTTAGGATTGTCCGATTTGCGTCAAATATGCACCGTTTTGTTGTAAACTCAAATAAATTTTGTACAAGGTTAACTCGTTGTTCTGACGAAAAACAAAAGTTTTCGCATCGATTTTATAAAGGTGCCAAAAACATGTTTTATAGTGTTTTAGAAAATATTCTGTAATTTTTCAAATATTGCAGTAAATTCTAATGATAATGAGTTCTAATGATAAGTTTTAATATTTTGTCTATTAACCCTTAGCATTAAAATGTACTGTTGATTGCTCGCTGTCTAGAGCGGCATTGAAACACTGAATTTATTGAATGTCAAAGCTAAGTCAGTATCCCTTAACAAAATTACATCTCCAACGTTCCCAAAAACACAATTCTACAAAGAAATAATCCACAATTTATACTATGCAGTACCTTTCGCAGAAAATCCGAGCCAAATCGGTTGTATAACCACCGCCACAGCAACCGCTGCGGAACAAATTTTCATCTTCAATTTTCCTTCGAAGAACTCACACCGCTGGAAAATATTCTTTTACATCAGGCTTGAAATACGTCGCCCTTTGACACCGCTTCTAATCCCACAGTCTATACTCAAATTCACGAAAATTGAAGGATCGTTCGGAAAAAATTACCAATAAGTCATTTTTCCCATTAGTCATACAGCTCACATCCAGACAGCAACAGCAGTGAGGTTTTTCAAATGACTCTCAAGGCCGAGATTTTAGTTTCCCATGCCAGTCTTTTTCAAGGCTAGAGGCAAATGAACCGAGAAAATTTAAACCTTTATAACTCAAAACATCAGCATCAAAATCACCAATAGGAGGATCTTCGAAGTCTTACTGGACATGCACACTACTAAGCGAACAATCGTGAGCTCAAAACTCAAGGCCCTCAATCAATCATCTTTGAGTGTTCTTCTAGCTACCATGTCAATCATTAAGTAACGGTGATCCAGCTTCTCTCCATTCACAAACGTTCTGCTGATTGCAGCAAGAAACATCGCTAATTGGTGCTATTAATAACACGATATTGAAAGTCTCATATCAACTGTCCTTTATCGTACTACCCACCTGTGAACAGTGGAACAATATACTCTTAGGCCGGAAACGCGACATTGTGTAATTTACCACATGTTTTCGAAAAGTTAAAAATATACACGAAAAAAGCCGGCTCTGTTACAGCTGAAGTGCTAATGAGCTTAAATGAAATAAAACTATGGGATAAAAAAAACATCACCAATAGGTCCGAACATACTCATAAACGCAAACGCTTCTCCAGCAAAAAATTATAAAAATCAATTCGGTTTTTATTACATAGGATATTATTTTAGAATGCTTCGAAATTGTTGTAATAACTTTTAGTAGGAAGTTTTGGTGTTCCTGAAAATATCAATGGTTTGTGGATGTTACATTGGACGTTATGACTGCCCCTGTTTGCACATTGGACATATTACGTTTCACGATAAGAATTTGAAACTAACAATCGAAACATCAGCATTTAATTCTAAAGACAGATTATTATTGTCATCACTCGTTGAATTGCACTGACATAGATAACAACACTTGAAAGAAACAAAAACTCAAAACGACCGAAGTACGACTTCGTGTTGTTTTGATTGCTTTGTTACTTCGGACGTTTCGAGCGTCGGAGGAAAGAGGCGTCTGAAGTAACAGCCGAGAGCTTAAAATCCGAATCTGTACATTGGATATTTTTTGCATCGGCGATTAAAAGATGAAGAAGATAGATACGTGAACGATTGTTTTTGTAATGCATTCAATGATTGAAAACTAATAGCGTGCATCCATTAACTCGGTTTGTTTACATTTGTTACATAGGACCTTTTCAAAAGTTACGCGAGATTTGTGTCCTTATTTCTAATGTACGCAGCGTACTCAGCATTATTTTTTTCATCTTGTCGCCCACTGTAGAAACAGGCGGTTATATCCGCTATCTAGTTTTGAGAAAACAATTTAAATTAATAAGTTATTATATATATTATACCAGCTGACCCGGCAAACGTTGTTTTGCCATAAAAATTATTTCTAGTGAATATGTTGGTTGTTAAATAAAAAATAACTAATGTATTGTAAGTGTGTTTAAACATTATAACGATCTACATATACGTGAAAAGTTCGTTACTCTTGTGTTTGACATACCGAGGAATAGAGCGCCAAGTCGATGGCGATTGAAAAAAAACACAAAACATTCTTTGTATTCCATTCCCGATGTATTTCATTAACGAATCTTAAGTGAAAAAAGGAATATATTGTTGTCGTAAAGTAGACAAATTAAATGAAGAATATCAATATAAATTTCGTTGTTGCAAATGTATTTGTTGCTCTTCATCGAACCACAGAACTCAACGTTATTATGAGCATTGATTGTTTTGCTCAGCTGAGGCGAATATGGCACTCCCGAACGATTTTCCATGTCAATGTCTGCGTTGTTAATTTTTTTTTTGTTAATTTTTATATCTGCCTTTATCAGTTTTTAGTAGTTGATATATTGTACATCCACCTAAGGTTGCAGTCGTGTCGTTGGTGAAATCTTTAAGGAAATGCAGTGTACATTTTCCATCTGCCATGCAAGGCTATAAAAGTTTTAGATTACCGCACGGTCATGAACCATGTTCGTGGTAACAATATCAAACAATCACCCGACCTGACCTGGAAGCAGTTTTAAGTTGTTGAAATTTGAATGAAAATTGTTATTCGATGTTGTTTCAATTCTTAGTAGACATAGTCCTGACCCTAATTTAACTATTTATTTATTGATCTTTTTGCATTTCAACCAAAATATCATTCAGAATATAAAATAATTATCAGAGACTATTCTCGTTCAAGATACCTGCAGAGAATGTATTATTCTGCTACACAGAAAACACAATAGAGCCATAATTCATTTAATTTTTTTGTTTTAGAAGCGTGTCTATTTCACTCGAAAATTCATAACAATTTATGCTTCACAGAAGTGGAACACGAAGCACAATGACTGGAATTTTTGAGTAAATTACACTATCGATTTCCTCAGGGCGTATTTTGTTGATTATACAAATTAAAAATGGGCATATGAGGTAAACCTAATTTTTTGTAATTTTGCCATCCAGCCGAATAAATTCAGCAAGGTGTGGAACCGAATACATGTAACGTTGTAATGAATCTCATTCTACATTTTATTATTATTTTTTTTTTTGAACACACATTCTGTAATATCATGACAATGCATGTGTTTGGACCTGGCAATATCAAAGGCTGCGTCGGCATTCTCATGATAGCGTCTGGTAAGTGAGTATATTTTTCCTCACACCGCTTCTGATTGTTTAGAATCGCAGTCGTTCGCTCTCTACCTCTATATCGTTCGCAATTCATTATACGTTGAGATGGTGAACGTTAGGAACATTAGAAACATTAGTACCATTGAAGAAGTAGATGGAGAGTGTCGTTTGAACGGTGGGTGTCAACGATGAACTCCAGATTGTTGTTTCTTCTTCGAATCACAGTTTCTCGCGTCATTGTGCAGTCGCCCACCATGACTCCAGCAATGTGTTCAACGACATACACATTGAATGTACACATGTGTTCTCCAGCCGGTGTTATATTAGAATTGATGAAAATAACGTGATCGTCACCTTGCAAACCGAGCATGTATGATATGAAGAATTTCAATAATTCATTATGTTTATTAAAAAAGTTTTCCAGCTCGCTGGCAATACGCATGACTTTAGCGCATGTGAAGATGAATGTGTTCAATGAAGTGAACTTAGCGCCATCTGTCATTTAACAACGTAAATAAATTCGCTCTCTTTGAAAAACAAACTACGGGTCGATTATTTGAATATTATTTATACCAAAATACTAAAATCGCGATTAAAAATAGGAGATGGGGGTGAACCTTTGAGGTTATATGTATTTTTATGCAAAATTTGAGAAAAAATAGAAATCAAAATTATTTAATTTTTTTTTTGCATAGAGCCACCCTAATCGGTATTAAACATATGGTAATTGGTACCCTATTGCTATCATATATAGTTTACGTCCTATTCTCATGCCTACCAAGTTTTTTGTACATAATTTCTTGAAAATCGTTCGAGCCGTTTCGGAGGAATTCGACGACCATCGTGACACGAGATTGTTATATATAAGATGTAATGATTAAATTTGAAAAAAAGTTTAAAATAGATAAAAGAAGATCGAAATTGCACTGAGGTGTGAGTTCTTTCATTCACGATACACTATCGACTTCCGAAGAGATTTAATTTTCAGACTTCGCGTTGGGCAAAATCCCCGTCTGTGGAAATTGGTTGCACGCTGGCTGGAACAGGACTAGAATTAAATTGAAGAAATTAGGTGCGTATTAATAAATAAAATAAAAATATTCTCTTGTGTTTTGTAATTACGCGTCAGTGCAAGCTCTGCACTGACGTTGGTTCGTGCATATTCACAGAATGCATATATAAAATAGGAAATTAGTGTGACAGGGCGAGCACAAAGTTCATAGTCCCCTTTATTCCGCGCGGTGAGTGACGTGAGATTGCAAAGTTTACTGCTTTATTCTGGAAGCCACCTAACTTTTTAGCTCCTTTTTGACGCTCGAGTCGATAACAAATGAGGACACGACTTCAAATCTCACCTAGTGACGAACTATAGTCACGCCATTCGCCTACGGGAATGCAGTCACTTGAGCCATCTCACGTCATTCTCCGCGTGGAATAAGGGGGAGTGTTTTCGCTGCCAGCAGACGACATACATCAACCGCTGATCAATCACAACTTAGATGAATTTGCAAACAGGTACCCATAACTATAGTTTTTTGTGATTACAATAATTAATTTTCAAAACAGTTTATGGACTATCGAAACAAATTTATGATTCAATAAGTAACAAACAACACTCCTACACCTTTTATCTACCGAATGAAGTAATCCAATGATGCTGCCAATTGTAAGTAATAATTTTTTTTTCGGCTTCTATCGGCTTCATATCTTTTTGAAAACAGCGAGAATCGCAACGGAACATTCGCCTCCGAAATAGAATAACTGTTCGAACAGTTTACTGTCAAAATATTACAGAATCGACCAGCACTAGGGTAAAGTTTATGGTGCCCCGAGAAAATCGAGCTTAGAACAATACCCATCTATCATTCTGCAGATTTTTGATGTCAAAACTCACTGGCTGTCAATATTTTCAAAAGAATCTGCTCCCTCGCAAGAAAGTTGAAAGGTATTTCTTTGCCTGAGTTTGCAAACTCTAATCCATGTTCGGTGACACACTTCACTAACAAGGTACTGGAGAAGATTCGCAATCGAGTCAACGTTTTCTGATTTTTTTTAACTTTATTGTTTATTTGACAGGCTTGTTTATTTGTTCTTTATAGAGCCAAATTCGGCATAAAAAATTATGCTTTTTTATTCTATAGAAACAGGTCTGAAGTAGTATATTTATCGCCCGATAATTTACATATGAAATTAATAAAATAGTATGTAATCTGATGAAAGATATGTTGATGTTATCCTGCTTCGAAACATCATACAGTGACTCAAATCCGTAATCGTACTCCACCATGCAGATCTCTTTTCCCTTCCTTTGAGAGTCGAAAACAAGCTTTCGGAACATTTCATTTAGAGAAAGACATAGTGTCATATGAGAGTTAAAAGGTTTGCTATCTGTTTTCAGAATAATGGTTTTTATTTCTCTACAAATGGCGAATGTATGTGCTAATGTATGAAAATTGACTCAAACTCATATTCGTACGCTTGTTGAAATCTCAACTCAATTTCGAATGCGTTGACCAAATTCCGAATTCCATCATTAGTATGGTATCCCTTGTTCATTGCAACTATCTTTAGCTGACTTTAGCCTTATCTACGTTTTTTTTGTGTATCCGGAAGGAATATTCATCAGTTTTTTCATCGAGTGTGTTCTAAAATCATTGTTTTTAGAAATTTCATGGTTTCTAAATTTCCTACACAGATAACTTCCTTATTTTTTTACTGTCATTGATGCCAGAAGATTGTGGAGGAATATCAATAACTTTTGAGTAATTGTAATGTAACCATGTACGAACTTTATATGTCAGGAACTCTGTGTCATTGTCTTGGCAAAACTTGAATTGAAGTTTGTTATGTGCCTAGGAAGGGCAACTTGAATGCCTGAGCACAGAGGGACAAACCGTTTCTCAGCAAAAAAAAAATCAGTAACTCCAATTTGATTTTTCCAAACAGCATGAAACATATCAATGTCTTACTGGTAAGATGTTATTCCGTAGATGAGTCCAAATTCAATATTTTTGACTCCGATGGTTATCGTTTCGTATGGAGGAAGCCAACAATGAATTGAAAGTAAAAAATCTCAAAGCAACGTTTGAACGTGGTGGTGGTGGAGGGGTGGTATGAGGGTGCATGTATAAGCAATTTGGTTTTCATCGATGGTATATTGAACCAGAATGACTTGAACATCCTGAAGGAAAATATGAAGCAGAGTGTCAACAAAATGGGATGGAATCGAGGATTCAAGTCTTGCCAAGACAATGACCCAGAGCTCAAGACATATAAAGTTCGCACATAGTTACTTTACAATTGCTCAAAAGTTATTGATATCCCTCCACAATCTTCCGGCATCAATCCCAGTAAAAAAGTAAGGAAGTTATCGGTGTAGGAAATTTGAAAACCATCAAATTTCTAAAAACAATGATTTTAGAATCCACTTGATGAAAAAAAATGATAAATATTCCTTCCGAATACACCAAAAACTTAGTAGATAAGGCTAAAGTCAGCTAAATATAGTTGCAATGAACAAGGTATACCATACTAATAATGAAATTCGGAATTTGGTCAACGCCTTCGAAATTGAGTTGAGATTTCAACCAGCGTACGAATATGAGTTTGAATCAATTTTCATACACTAGCACATACATTCGCCATTTCTAGAGAAATAAAAACCATTATTCTGAAAACAGATAGCAAACCTTTTAACGCTCATATGACACTATGTCTTTATCTAAATAAAATGTTCTGAAAGCTTGTTTTCGACTTCCAAAAGAGATCTGCATGGTAGAGTACGATTACGGATTTGAGTCACCGTACATATTACACCATAGTCAAAATACAAAACAGCGACCAATTCGAAAGATGAAGATAAATGGCGTCATGATGTACGATCGATCACACCACCGACAATGCTACAAATATCCGAAAAACAACTTTCGTTTCCACCTAAAATCTATATCACTTCCGTTCCCACAAACCGAAAACAACTCGATTGTTTTTGGGATATTTTCAGCAAATTACTATTCTTAGCTTGTTTGGCGAGCAGCCAGCTGCCAATAGAAAAAAATGGCTCCCCACCAGACTTGGCTGTCGGCCAACTAAATACATCTAAATGCTGAAGTTCCGGGGAGACAGCACGTTCACAAGCGATTTCGGAACATCCCTTGACCTCGCATAATGCATTTCAGATTAGTTGTGTTTTTGCGGACTAATTCGCTGGTGTCATAAACCCATTGTGGGTTTCACATATGGGTGTGTGGGATGGATGCGAGGACATCCTGCCGACAAGAACTCGATTAAATTTTCATCCGTTTAACCTCAATGCTGGAAGTTCTACCGCTACAAGCGCACTTGTAATTAAACTTTGACATCTGCTGAACAACAAACGCCGCTGGAAGTGGTAAACACTGAACCATGTGGGTGGTGCTTTCAATCACCCACTTCTAAACCGTTTATGAGTTTGATACAATCTCTCTATCTCTCTCTCTCATCGTCGCGTATGTTCGAATGTGAATGGGGTGGGGACTGCCCAGACGGACAGCGCAAAAGTTCAATATCCTAGCAGTAACGATAATGGTGATAATAATAATAATAAGTATAAACCCAGTATACTGAGTACGCGAGTACATTCAATTTGTAGTGGGACGAGCGTGTCCTAAATAGAAAGAAATTTCCAGTTTTCTATGCATGGATGGAAGTGGTAAGGACTTGAAAAAAACTCAAATGATGGATCTCGATTTTAGACTAACCTCGCCACAACGGATCCAGTTGTCTCGGACTGCAGCTAATCCCAAAAAGTTGCTGTAAATCACATTCAACTTGTGGCCATCTAATACTTCAGTCGAATTTAAGAGCCCTCAATAAATTCACTTCACGGATGGCGGATGGCTGTATTAGATAGATTCCATCCCAACCAAGAGAACACTTCGATTTATCTTATTGCGACTTGATCTTAACTCCGGGCAACCCAACCCGTCTGATACTCTACGAGATCACTTTTCACCTTTTTCTTCAATTTCACTGTGAACAACCGGACACATTAGCTTTCTCCGTTTCATAAAGGGACCATCATTTCACAATGGCGGGTGGGATATTCACACTTCCTAAAACCAATAAATCACTCCACCTGCAGCATATCGAATCGCATCGAATGCATCGAGCAAACCTGGTGAAAATTTTCCAACGCTTTGTTGTATCCAAATCGAACCAAACCTTCGAAAATTCACGAACGCACGACAGGATTCCGTGAAACAGTATGGACAAAACAACAAAACTGATTCCTAGCGGCGAATTTGCAGCCGCAACGATAGGGCGGCTCCTTGTGATACGTTCGGTTTTCACCGTGCCAACACCAACACCAACAGCACCATCCAATATCCGTGACAGAGGGAAAATCTGGCGAAAATCCGACTCCACCAACACAACCGAGCGAACGTGCGCGCAATAACAAACATATCGGTGCATACCGTGAACAGGAGGGCATGAAGTGCGCCGATGAAAGTGCCGAGGGCTTGCCGAGGAAAATCTAAACAACATCCTGCGTGTTTGTTTGAGTGTAAGGACCAAAGCCGGAGAGCCGTCTGAGAGCGAAATGTTTTCTCATTTTTCATTGAGATATTTCCACCCTATTTCGGTGTTGTACGATATGGGGGAAAGTTCACTCACCGAAAGTTGATATCTGCAAAAATTCCTCCCCTGGCCGCGGAGCTTTTTTTCCATCCTGCGGGAGAACGTAACATAACCATATGATTCCCGTTTCAAGTCGTATTGGTTTGTGAGGGGATAAAAGGTAAATAGACCACATGATTCGTGTGTTGACTTTGAGCAGTACAATCCATTAAATAGCGTGATCCCACTTCCGAGTTGTAGGATGCGTTCTGAAGGAAGCTTTTTCAGAGTATGTATAACATAACGGTTGCGCCACCTGTTATGACTTATAATAGTTCAAATTTTATGGAAAGCAGATGATTAGAGTAGGAAGAAGAAATTAATAATGTATATTCGTAGTTTTCTAAAATGTCAACAAATCAGATTTTGTGAAACCCGATGATAATCCTGTGTTTTGGATGTTGCTAGCAGAATAGTAGGGGAAACAAGGGTAGAATCGTCACCCCTCTAATTTTCCCAGTTAGAAGCAATTTGTTGCAAATTTTCCGATGTAACCTAAACACACTTATCATTTCTTACTCTTCCAGTCAACCTACAGCTGCGGAATTCACTTTGCTCTCAAAACAAACAAAACAAAATTTCGCTAGTAGAATTTAAGTGTTTTAGTCGAAAAACTCGATACTTCTGTGAGCCTTATTCATATTAGATCATTGTTCAGTGTATTTTGTGAGACGGTAGGTGGTTTTGTTGCCTATCGATGCTCGAAAACTTCGTCCAATTTCGAGTCCACTCGGGGTAACACCGACACCTTCAGTCAGGGTAAAACCGACATCTGGTTTGTATTCCATTGAAAGAATAAATGCGGTAAACTTTTTGTAGATGCCTCGTGTTTATATTTGGAAGATTTTGGAGAACAAGAGAGCTGGACTGATAAAACAGTCGAAACGTTGAACAGGGTATGTCAAAAAAAAAAAGGTCTGGCAGAGCGTCAACGCTCCCGTGGATGCTCACCCAAGCTGGGATCAAAACTCTCGTGTTTACTCCGGACCAGGAGCAGGAATTCCACTTAATCTTGCTCGCCTGCTTGATCTTGAGAAACGTCTGGCTTTTAAATTGACCAGATAAAAAACAACGTGCAACATCCTTTCAATACAAAAAACATAAGTGCTTTTCGTATTGGAAATCAATTTGTTTGCTTTTTATTATTCAAAATCTGAGCGTTTCTAATATACCTATCTCTACGAACACGCGTCAATTTGACGCGTGGACGAATACATACAACAACACTTTGTATACTATGAAAAGATGAAAGTTAAAGATGAAAATATGTTCAATCGAGGTTCACGATGACATAGTAATTGATACTGAATCAAAAACTATTTTAGTATTTAATTTTTCAATACCCGAACTAAGCAACTGAATTTTTAAAAATCTCTTCGCACTCTCATATCAATTGATATTCTGTGTTTCGTTCTTACTATTCTTGCTTCTCGGCAACAGTTGTTCATCGTTTGTTTCATTTCAGATAACGATATCGGATAACGAAGATAACGGATTGAAGTATTGTCGGTACGGACCTGTAATGCGACACGAATAATTGATCATTTTCGCCTTTAATTGGACATTTTTGTGAATATCCAGTATGGGACCTAATTTATGGATCTTGATTGCATGTCGATACTGTACCACTGTATTCGAGAATGTCCAATTACAGGTCACAATCGCCTCTAATGTGCCACTGAGTGGTGCCGCGGTATGTCAAATTAGAGGTAACTTACTGTATATAGATAGAATATACAATAGTTGAAAAGAGATTATGTAACGATTTGCTGTTGTTGTTTTTATTGAAGTGGCTTTAAAAACAGAATTCTCGCCACTGCTGTAACGATTTGATATTGGAAGAATCCTGGGAGGTCTTGGAAATATATGGAAATCCTAAGGATGTGTTTTACCATGATTTCCCGTATGTATTTTCTCGATTTTACATATGAAAAATTTTATGCCAACACGATTGGCCATTAGGAATTTCTCAGATTAGATTGAACATTGTGGGTGTAAAGATATGGGTCATTTAAGCAACTTTGTATACTTGAAGTATTCAAAAAAGAATAAGACTATTCTTTAAAGAGGGCCGATGTTTTTTCTTAAATTTTTACAAAATTTTATAGCTCCAAATCCTATCAAATACCAAACCAAATTTCATAAAAAAATCCCAAAAAAAATATTTTAGTTACACTGGAAAAAAATATTTCAAAAATTGAAGTTCATTTTTCTTAAAAACGAATTTTTTTTCAATTCTCAAAAAATTTATATGAATTGCCCTTAAAATTTCCAACAGGTCATCAGAAGATGGACACTTTTACACAGAAGGCGTTTTTCTAATAACAATTTCTTCATGTTTTCTTTGGAAAAATGACAATTAATACTAATTTTGTGTAATGTTTTGAATAAATATAGATTTTTTTTAAATTTTTTTTCAATGATTTTTTTTAATGTTTGATATTTTTTAATGAAAATATAAATATTTTCATACATTTCATTCTTTAACCAAAATTTTGTAGTTCTCTCAGCATTCAAATGTTATATTTTTTTTTAATTTCTGGTTTTTTCTCAACTTTTTAAAAAAATATATAACTTAAAAACAATAAAACCTACATGAATTTAATTTTTCAACAAGGAAACAAGTGCAACAAGAAAAAAACATCGGTCTCTTGTGCTATTGATAACACAACAATGATCATATCAATTGTCTCCGCTGTTCGGTCTGCTGAACAATGCAAGAACACTTTTACACGGAAGGCGTTTTTCTAACAACAATTTCTTCAGAAAATTGTTAATTTTTCAATCAAAAATATTAAGCAAATTGCAAAAAAAAAAATTTCATTGAAACAAATTTTTTTTTCCTCAAAAACATGTTTTTTTTTAATTTTTAACAACAAGTTACCCATACATCGGAGGAAAGGCATTGCTACAGGAAAAAAGTTTTCCTAACAACAACTTTTTCATGTTTTCTCTAAAAAAAATACTATTAATGTTTAACTCGTAACATTTTAGTGTGTAAATTATCGCGGTTGACATATTCTGCAAACTTTTTTCTATTTAGCATCAAGTCAATAACATGTCAAATGCGAGAACACATACACACAAAAATGTGAGGAGGAGTTTCTCAGGAGTCCCCGTATAAACATGCCATATGTTCTAGAAACTATAAAAGATGGAAAGTTGACGTCTTCGACAAAAGTACATATTTTAATGAGATCTAAAACTGTCGAATACACTACATCGCTATTTTAACTTTAAATAAAATCTGAGTTAGTTGTAATTTTTCAAAGAAAATATGGAACAGTTGTTATTAGAAAAACTTTTTCCCTGTAAAAGTGCCCATCTTCCGATGTACGGAAGACCTCTTGGGCCACTTATATAATATTTTTTTGGAATTAAAAAATCCTTTTAAGATAAATGAATTGAAAATTTAAAAAAAAAACCAGCGTGATTTTATTTGATTTGGATATTTTCCCAATTTTCTATATATCATTCTTTGGACAAAATTTTCTAGATATTATAGTTTATGTGTTATAATTTTTTTTTAAATAAAATAAACTTGGACCTTTATCAAAAAATAGTCTAATTCTTTTTGAATATTTCAAGTATGCGAAGTTGGTTCAATGACTTCAATCTTGTCGAAACGGATCCCACGAAGTGTTGATTTGAGTTTCGGAAATAAATCACACACGCCATTAAAAAATCATAAAAGTCGCACCAATGTCTCGTTGCCAGCAATTATGCGTTGGATGAACGTGGGATCAGAATGTGATCGTCCAAGCATTGTTTGCGATGTTTCTAGTCTTTTGGAGAAAATTGAGTCCTTTTGGCACTGCGACTTTTCTCGTGCTCAAAACATCAACCAAAATATGAGAAACGGACTCGTGAGGGATATTTAATTCACAGGCTAGCTCTCACGAACTTAAATGACGGTATCAGCGCACTACTCCTTTTATTTTTTGTTTTTATCAGTTGAAGAGATGGCTAGTCTTCCTTGTACGTGGAAAATCGTTATCTCTTCTCGGCCGTCTTCGAATGCCTTATATCATTTATACATCCATGTTTTCAACATAGTTGTATCTCCAAATATATTCCGCAACTTTTTCAATGTTTCGACACAAGAAATATTATATAAATTTTATATTTTTTAGAAATATTGAGATCTTCGTAGCCACATTGACTGCGTGTTCGCTTACTAAGCAATCGATCGTGAGCTCAAAACTCAGAGTCCTCAATTAACCTTCTTTGTGTTGTTATAGAATAACTACTCCCACGCAACAATCATCATGAAGGCTCTGCTATTGCGAAAGCTCTGCTTGCAAGAAGAAAAAAAAACATCGGGCTCTTATGCTATAATAACACAACAATGATCATATCAACTGTCTCCGCTGTCCGGTTTGCTGGACAATGCAATAACAGAAAGAATACTCTTACGCCCAAATGGCTACTTCAGTGTAATTTACCATATGTAATAGAACAGATGGAACATTCTTACGTCTAAAGGACTACTGTGTAATTTACAATTTCTAGAAACCATAAACATATAACATGTACACGATTGAAGTCCGGCTCTATCAAAGCTAAAATGCTAATGAGCCTGAAAAAAATTATCCAAATCTGAAATCGTCGAGCAAAAAAAAATTATTCTTAATGACGCTGTCAACAAACTAAATGACAGATTGCGCTCAAAATTGACATTAAGACCATTGACAGTAGTACCAACTTGAAAAAAACTAAATTGAAAAAAATCAGCGGAAAGATTTGAAATCACAAATTCCCGGTTTATATTTGACAGAGTGTAGAACATATTTTTGTAGCAGTTACCGTTTTTGAATCGTATCCATTTATACAAAAATGTGGAAAAAAAGTAAAAAGTTGTTGTTAAAAGAATTTTATAATCATTAGAGCAACTTCTAAAATGCAGTGGCGTCTTGCTCGCCTGTTCAAGCTATTCATAGGACAGGTAGACAATCTCAGGAAAAAAAAGATTTTTTTTTCTAATCATTTCACATTTGTAGCATGGATGAGTTATTATCGAAAGTAGATTATTCGTTATTTGTATATAATCCTGAATATCCATGTATTCTTTTCTGTTTGGGTGAAACTTCTCCACCGTGAAGAATGTAACCTGATGGCCACACTTGACTACACCTCACAACCCGCATATAACATAACACAACACTACGAAATATGAAGCTATCCGTTCAGTGAGGCCGGAAAAGCACTCGCCGTACTTCCTTGAGAGAATACGAGAAATTTTGAGTGCTTTATCCAGACGCTGTTATGTCATTACCTTTGTCTGGGTCCCTTCACATTGCTCAATTCCGGGTAATGAGAGGGCTGACTCATTGGCAAAGGTAGGTGCAATTGAAGGCGATATATATCAGCGTCAAATCGCCTTCAATGAATTTTATTCATTAGTTCGCAAAAATACCATCGCTAACTGGCAACTCAAGTGGAATGAAGATGAATTGGGCCGGTGGTTTCACTCGATTATCCCAAAGGTAAGCCTCAAACCGTGGTTCAAAAGTCTGGATTTGGGTCGGGACTTTATTCGCACCTTCTCCCGACTCATGTCCAATCACTGTTCGTTAGATGCACTACTCTTCCGTTTCAATCTTGCCAGCAGCAATCTCTGCGTTTGTGGCCAAGGTTATCACGACATTGAGCACGTTGTTTGGTCGTGCGAGGTGTATCTGGTCGCCAGATCGAATTTAGAAAACTCCCTTCGGGCCCGAGGAAGACAGCCCAATGTGCCGGTGAGAGATGTGTTGGCTCGGTTAGACCTTGATTACATGTCCCATATATATGTTTTCCTTAAAGCTATAGATCTTCGTGTGTGATTGTCCCTACATCCTTATACCCTCCTTTCCTTCCTTTGCGGGTAATTCGTCCCCTTGCTATAAATAGTAGAATAAGTTGAAATGTAAATAAACTATAGATATACGAATAGATTTAAGAATTGAGTGCTCATCAACATTGTTACAATTTCCTTATATCCCATCCTTCTCCTAAAAATATGTCACCCTTCTAAACTCGAGTACACCGCGAGTAATCGGTTTTCCACCTTACTAACCATAGATGTAAGAAAATTGTTTATATATATATATATAGTTTTAAAATATATTTAAGAATTCGGCTCCTTTAAACTTAAGTAACTGAGCCTGTAAAAATAAACGAATTAATAAAAAAAAAAACACTACGAAATAGGCAGTAATGACTATCGGGTTCAAACCTTTCATCTGAACCCACCGTCATTCAAACACTTTCCTACATCTTCAAGTGCGACAGATTAAACACAGTCAGCTATATATGAAGCGATCACTACTACTAATAAATTACTTAAAAAATTTATTTGGAGTTCAAAATTCTATGATGAACGGAGCCGATGTAAACGATAGGAAACAACGAAGGGGAATGATTCGAAGTCTCCGTGAACAAAGAAAAAAGAAGAAGAAGAGGAACTAAGAGGAATACCTGCCTAGAGCATAAATAATGGATTGAGGCAAACTTTCAGTTCATTCGCGTCCACAGCTCAATCCGAAACGAACAAGGAAGAACAAGCGATGTTCAATGCTTCGTGAACATCATGTTCATTGCTTCGTGAACATCGCTTGTTCTTCCTTATTTTGCGTCACCACATGTCTTCGTTTCGGATTAAGCTGTGGACGCGACCAAATTACTCACTCGCTGATGTCTCTGACATTACAATCATTGCATCAAACTGACGCCATTCCATTAAGGTTCTGAACTACACAATTGTGTCGGGAATCGTCAAACTAAACTATCATCGGCTCACTGAGAAAATAATTGTTCAGGAATTTTGTGTGTGATATGTTTTCGCATGACAGTAGGAAAACTATCTCCACCAAGGATGACAGCTAAGCTAATCGAGACCGGAAATATTAATAGAAAGGGTTTCTGTTGAGAAGAACGTAAAGCGGAGATAAGTGTGCGTATATTCAGTTGCTTAAAGCCATCGATATATATGGCTTTGTGTGTGTACGTGCGTGCTTCATAACCCGTATGTACAAATAACATCTTCGCTACGCTGCAACCCCAATTGTATCTACTCCAGTGTGCATTGGCCCTGTCGCGATGCAGCAATCACCTCATGTTATGATGGAGGATTGTTTGGTGATGCAAATTATGCAACCCTGATAATAAATATAAACAAAGAGGGAGGTAGCGGAAAAGGAATATTTGCGCTAGGGTATGAATAATGGATCTCTGCTGAGGCAAATATTCAGACTTTTTTCATTCGAAGCAGAAGCAGTCATTATGGAGGCTTCGTTGGTGCCTTTGACATTGCATCAATGCATCGAACTGAAACTATGGCCGAGCAGGCGTTGATGTTGTGCGCCACATAATTATTTGAGGAATATCAAGCTACACCATAGTTGTGTTGTGAGTTATTTGGGTTCGCGTGCCAATCGCAAAGCTGCCTTCAACAAGGATGGTATTTGCGCTAATCTTGATCATAATGAACCAATGTAACTCTTTTCGAGGTTGTTGAGATTAACAGACAGAATTTATTTCGTTTATTTAGTGACCAAGAAAGTAAATGTCGTTCTAGAATTTTACATGTGATTGGGTTGAGAAATGAAAAAGTAATGCTACTTTTTTCGAGACCAGTAATATGAACAGTAGCGTCTGTTTTGAGAATAGCGCAAAAATGATGAGAAGTATTTATATTCTTAGTCGCTTCAAGCCACCAATGTATGACCTTGTATGCATGCTATGTCGAACGCTTGTTTGGTGCTGGTTGGTTTTCGCAAAGTTTGAATGGATTCTAAGAAAGTGCTGCCAACCACAGACCACAGTTGAGGAAAAAAAATCATCCCAAAACACTAGCCCATCGTTTGTTTGTCTTCAGTTAGAGAATACTGCTTTCATTCATTGAATTATGCTGTCCAGTAGTAGAAAGTTCAAGGGTGTAGGTATGTTTGACAATTGTCACTGAGCTATCCGATAATCCTTGCAAATATTTGAACACAAGCATATTAAACATTTCAGCTCTACGGCTGATTACAGTCGTGCATGCGATTTCAATGAGCGGCGGTAATCATTTTGTAAAATTGTGTCAATTATGGTAACTCGGTTCGATGTGTTCGTGACTCGGTGACAACCCACATCCAAAAGCTATAAATCACTGACTATTCTTTCTCTTAAATCTGCCCTAATTATACAGACACAATGAATACTACGTTAACAACGCGCAAATTTGGCGGCAGCGGCGTTCTGTTTGATGAATCATACCGGATTGGAAGTATCGGACATCAAACACACACACTTTCTGGTCGCCCGAATAGGTTAACCAATTCAGAGCCACAAACTCAAAGTCATTCACAGGTCGTTGTGAACACCGGTACGCGCTGCTCTGCGTAACAATCCGACGACTGACTTTCCTTGAAGTTCCTTGAAGACCCGCCGTGTATCGATCGAATCGGCTCATCTCAGTCCGGTAGGTGGTCCTTCTGCAGGGGTAATCGCGTGTGTCTTATTGAAATAAGCCGCCGCTCGCATACATTTTCGCGGGTTGCCTGTTAATTTTCGCCTCCCCGGAATGGAACACGTTGTGGTTTTTAGCGAGAAGAAGACACGACCAGGGTGAAATATGTATTTGCAAATCGTCTCTCGGGCGTCGTTTTAATGGAGGTAAGCTGCTTCACGTCGGAGAAGCGTCGAATTATGTGAGCGATATTTGTTTTTTGTTTGCTGTTGCTTCGCTTCATTTCTGAACACTCGAGGAATCTCAATTCGAATGTGAGTACTATGGTCGGACCATTCTGCGGTTAGGCTATAAACTCAATGGGAACGATAATTGAACTTACACCGTGCAGTCCAAGCCGCCGGGGACGATGTTTTTACGGCCGCTGTGTAATACAGAGATTTAAAAAATTATTGACTTTGCAGTTTCTCACGGAGCCGCTGATTGGGAAAAGTTGGATGTGTCACGAATACACATATTGCATGAATCAGGGAGGCCTATGAATCAGCAGGCCAGTTCGGAGTAGGACACCCGCCCGAATGACTATTTCCTACATTCAACCCTCGATGCCCTAAATGCGTCCCTCAGGTTTTTACGCGTTGTTATGAATTCAGCTGATGTTTGTACATATCCACTTCAGCCGTGGCACTGCTGCGAGTATTAACGAGAGGGGTTGCATTACTCGGAGAAAGGGGTTGGAGGTTCGTAAAAAAAAATAATAAATCGGATCAAGTTAGTCCGTAAATCGTCTGCCTATCACGCGAACGCCTCGTAAATGATAGTAGTTGGAGAACGAATCATATTCACAAATTCTCGCGAGCTTCTGGCTTTGTGGTAGTGATGAATTTTCCCAGTTTCCGCTCGCTCTCCCGGCGTTGGTTTGCATGTATTAGTGAATAAGGATGCGTAGATGAATGGGGTGTGTTTCGAGTAGTTCACTCTAATCATCAATTGGATTGTTCATTTTGTAATGAGTGGATCTATGTATTCATAATGAAGAAAATAAGCATGGATAACTTAGTTTGATTCCCATGCTACTTGCTGTGTGTATGAGCACTCGATAATCCAATGTATGATGTTTAATATTCCACTCCTGGTAAAATATTACAGGAAAAAGTTACAATATCTAATGATTTATAATTCTCAGGCGTGGATTGTTGTGCAATCAAAGACATTCCCTGAGTTCATTGAAATCACATGCTTGAATATTCCTATGCTCAAGAATCTGATAACTCGATGACGGAATGTCAAAATAATCTACACCCATAAATTCTCTATTTCTATTTATCCGTCATAGCTCCACAGTACACCATAATTTTGTGAACTATTTCCGTATTTCATAATTAAATATGAGTAAACCTATGGGCTTTGTGTATCAGAGGAGTGTGAACGATTTATTCGAATAAGGTTATTGAGGAATTTCAAATGAAATCGACAAATGCCAAAACATGAGTATTTTTGAGTCGAATGAAAGTTTATATACCATTTGGGTTGGAGGAAATATGAGTTTGCCACAACATTTGTGAATTTTTTGAATAAAGTGTAAAATGGCGTATCGATTTAAATAAGAGAAATCTTTGATAATTTATATCTCAAAAACTATTAGTCCTACCGAAATAGTGTCTTAGAAACAGTTATAGAGTATTGATGTCCAAACGTGACAAAAATATACACTAAGAAAAAAATATCACTTTTTTTATTTTCCAAAAAAACTATATATTCAGCCATTCCATGCCAAACCGATATAGTGGTTCTCAGATTTTCGTCAAAAGTGATAGTTTTGTTCTTTATCGCAAATTATTAGACCAGTATTTTTTTATTTTTTTGTTAGGGTAACCATTTCAGGGTGGTACGGAAAATCCATTTTTTCGCATTTTTGCCAAAAATTACTTTTTAAAAAAATCATAACTTTAGAACCACTGGACCAATTCATATGTTCGATGTATTAAATTAAAGCCAATTAGCCAATTAGCCAAATAGGTCTTTTTTGGAAAAATACTACAGTTGCAGAAACTTTGAATTATATTTTCGTTATCATAGATTGTATTTGTTTTTTATGGTTTTCATGGTGTCGGGACCAAAGGCGCTATATTTTTTTATATTTTTCCTGGAAAGCTGACGATTTTTAAATAACATATGTCGAAAGTAGAGAGGCTGAATTTGTGTAGTAGTTCAAAAGTTATGAATTTTTGATAAAAGTCATTTTTGGATAAAAGGAGGAAAAAGTTGATTTTTCGGACAACCTTAAAATGGAAATGGTCACCCTAATGAAAAATATAAAAAATACGGGTCTAATGTTTTGCGATAAGGAACAAAACTACCACTTTTGACGAAAATCTGAGAACCACTATATCGGTTTAACATGGAATGGCAGTATTTGTATATCTTTAAATTTTTGAAATTTTTTTCATATAAAATCGAAGTCATGTAGAAAATTTAAAAAATGGGTACAATATGGTAAAACTATTTTTGACAAACTTTGGAGAACATCGTTTTTTTATGAATTTTCGAAACTTCGAATTTTTGTATGTTAACAATCATTTTTAGCCACAAATTATGAATCCTGATGTGATTTAAAATAAAAAAAATAAAAAAAAATTACTTTACTTTACTTTTTAAGTTAGAAATAAATCGAGATGAAATTTGATCACTTTTTCTTGAAAAATCGTTTTTTTTTGTTCCTCTTTGTTTTGTAAAATTGCATGCTTTTTCGTCAAAGTTGAGTTAATTTACGTAAGTCACTTCTATTTTGTATGAAAATGTCAAAAAATACATTTTTCAGTGATTTCAGGACGATTCTTTTAATTTGAAAAAATAAAAAATAAAATGGGATGCCAAATTTATACCCAGGCATCTCGGGTACTCGAATTTGAGTTGTTTCACTTCTATGCTCAAAGCTCCGAACCAAATCAAGATTTTCGAAATCGGTTTGCGGGGAAATGTCGGCAATAGTTCCCTTCATAAGCTGACGAAATATGACGAAATTCCGAGCATTGGCCAAGAGCTAAGTCCAAAAAAAAACAAAACTGGGTACCGAATTTGTACCAGTTCCTCTATATGTATTTTTTTATTTTTCTCAAGTTTTTTCATATAAAATAAAAGCCATGTAGAGATTTCTAAAAATGATTCCAGGATGGTAAAACAATTTTTGACAAAGTTTGTGGAACATCGAGTTTTTATTAATTTTCGAAACTTTTTTTTTATCCCATTTATTTATTTAAGGCTCATTAGCATTTTAGCTGTAACAGAGCCGAATTTTAATCGTGTACATGTCACATGGTTATCATATCTATAATTAGCACATTACACAGGTGCCATTCGCCAGTATTCCTTCTATACCATTACATATGGTACATTCACACAGTAGCCATTTAGGCGTAAGAGTATTCTTCCTGTTCTTCCATTATCCAATCCAGTTGGACCACCGGACAGCGGAGACAGTTGATTCATCATTGTTGAGTTATTTATAGAACAGCAGCCCGATGTGTCTCTCAGAGCAGAGCAATTGTATGGATGAATCGATCTTATGTCGACCGTGGATCGATCTCCATCGCTGATGATTGTTGCGTGGACGTAGCTATTCTTTAACAACACAAAGATGGTCAATGAGGGCCCTGAGTTTTGAACTCACGATCGTAGAATATTTAATATGTCAACAATTAATTTTAGCCACAAATTATGAATCCTGATGTGAATTAAAACAAAAAAGCGCATTATAAATCTCCTTATAAATTCAGCCGTTCTCGAGATATTTAGAAAAAGTATTTCTAAATTATTGTCTTTTTAATAGTAAATAGGCCTTTTTAATACGTTTGTCATGTTATACCGTCATGTTCATGAAATTTTATGAATTTGCTTATAATTTCCAACAACTTTTTCAAAAACATCATTATGGTAAAAATTTATGTTTAGGAGTTACGTTGAAAAACATTTGAAGACATGCGGGTTTATACAAAAGGTAGCGATCTTTTTTTAATCCACAATCAAGACATGAACAGTTTTCAAAGTAGAATTGAAATCCCAACAATACAAATACACCTCGTTGATTCAATCGGACGTTATGGGTAGAAACATAATTAACTTGTTTACGTTATGCTCACATTGTACCAGAAGTCAGGTATCATTAAGGTACCGCTGTATATATATTTTTATCCCATTTGTTTATTTTTTAGACTCATTAGCATTTTAGCTGTAACAGAGCCGAATTTCAATCGTGTACATGTCACATGTTTATCACATCTATAAGTTTCACACTACACAGTTTCGGCGTAAGAGCATTCCTTCTATACCATTTGCATATGGTACATTACACAATAATCATTTAGGCGTGAGAATATTCCTTCTGTTCTTCCATTGTCCAGTTAGACCACCGGACAGCGGAGACAGTTGATATGGTCATTGTTGAGTTATTAATAGAACAGCAGCCCGAGCATAGCAGTTGTATGAATGAATCGATCTTTATTCGACCGTGGATCGATCTCCATCGCTGATGATTGTTGCATGGACGTAGTTATTCTGAGTTTTGAACTCACGATCGATCGCTTTTTAAGCGAACGCGCAGGTAATGTGGGTACGAAGAATCCCAATGTGTCAATTGATCGACATTATATGTGATTATGATTCGATCGCACTTAATATGCAATTTAGAATATGCCAAGTTATGTATTGCATCACATTTTACTAGAAATTTTATTCAACTTATTTTCATTTGATATGAAAATTACGTTTACCTTTTTTGAAATCAGTATAAAAAAATGAAATATCACATAAACGAGAAAACAAGTGACATTTGCATGTTTTATGTAAAAAAGTCTCAGATTTTTAGAAATTATATTAACACTAGGGTCTCCTAGGCCTCGACACTTTGAAAATTACAAAACAACTAACATTTTTAAACGTTTTGGTTGCACCAGAAAATATTTTTCTGAAAAGACCATTAAAATACCTTTCATTCGCACTCGAGAAATCGTAAATCGATTACACTATTAGAAAATTACTAATTCTCGCGTTTAGGTAAAAGCCGATTTTATTTATATTATCTGTATTATAGTGATTTTCAACTCATTTGGCTGGTTCGTCACTTTTTACTTCCATTTTTGGAAGAATGTCGGGAGTGAGAATTGAACTCGTGACCTTTAGCGTGAGAGGCATGGATGTTACCACTACGCCAGATCGCCTCCAAAAGCCGATTTTTCAGACCCTTCAAGCGCTGAATGATGGACCCTGAAGAAGAAATAAAAGAACGGTTCCTAAATTTTTCGGGAAGGATTTATTCCGAATATAGTAGGTTTGAGCAAACTCCGAGCAAAATAAATTTTTAAGAGATCCAGTCAAACTTTTTTTTCATCTTTTAGGCATCTCACTTCATCCAATGCTGCCCTGCGTTTGCTGATCCCTTCCGAATAATAGGACTCGTCCAAGTCTAAAAAAAGGTCATTTGTTTCTGCAATCATCTTCTCATTAAAATAAAATCTTTTACCCGTTAACCATTGCTTCAAATTCGTCAGTCCACAAAACACGTTTCCAGAAAGAGATCGGCTTGTTGAGATTTTTTTTTTTTTTTTGCGAACTCTAGTCGTGCTTTTTCATTTTTGATAGATCGAATGATTACCGATGGTTTTTTCTTGATTTTTCAGATGATCATTGGGCCTGATCACGAACATCACTCCCACATACGCTTTCACGTCACTTACACTTCACTTAATCTTTTTGTGTCTATCACCATTGTCACGGACAGTTGCGTGTAAAAATAAACTCCGTGAAGTGGAAGAGTTCATTCGCGTTTATAAGAGACATGTCGGTTGCATAATTTCGGGCGTTTGAACGTTATGTCCGCTGCATAATTTCGGACGTTTGAACATTATGGAGGTCAAATTAATACAGTGTATGATTTAATGTTCCATTTAACTAAGCGTATGTTTTAGAATGACAAGTTTGCAATTATATCTCGATGATTCGATATTTCAATGCCATCTCTATTGGGGTCATCCCATGATTCATTTGTTTGGTGCGTTAGTTTGCTGAATCAAATGCTGGTTCAAAGATGAGGAATACTTGGTTGCTCGTGAATAATGTAGTTGTTGAACATATGGGAATGTAATTTTATTTTCCCTTCTATAAATTACTCAAACAGGTAAAACATGACTATTATGTATAATAATGAACATCTCGCATATTCTTTTTCTTAGCTCTGTCTTACTCGTTTGAATATTAAGAAGCATTTAGTATAGGTCAAGGTTAGAATCATGCTATAAGAACCATTTCTACAATTTTGTTGAATAATAATTCCTTCTCTAACTCATAGAAAACCCGAATTTATCCACCTCAGGATCAGTATAATCTGAGCTACTCCCATATGGGATTCTGAATTTCTGTAATTTGATATACGGGGCATGAAGTTTGATTTAATTATTTAAACTGAAACTGGTCAGCAGCGTCGGTCAGAAACTTCATATAAAATATCTGATAGTTTTCAGGGAATTTGCCAAAAGCAGAAAGTGATTCAAATTTTCTTTAGATGGATATCAAAATTATGGAAAAATAAATAGAGAAGAATTTAAACACAGTATCTTGTGAATGCTTTGCAATGATACTCATTTTTTCCTTGTTTGAAACTTATTATCACTTTTTTAATACTCTTTCATTCAAAGAATGTCTTCAAATCAATATTTTTGAAAATACCTATTACGTAAAAAGAAATAAAAAACAATGGCCTTATTCGTTACAACTACCGTCCTGATTCGGGTCTTGTCCACCAATTGCGAATGTTTGAATTACAAAAACCTGTTCTGCAATGTTGGAAAAACTTTACAGTTATTATTTTATACTTAAAATATCAACAAATCAATATTATACATAATCATAATAACGAATCGATTGATTGAGTAATGATCATTCTTTCTAATAAGAGATTTTTAAGTGGCCTCTATTGCCATTTTATGGTGTTGCAACTCTCTGTTAGGCTAATCCTAAGAATAAAAACAAAAAATTTCTATTCATTCAAGACAATCGGAAGTAGACCTCTAGCTATGCTTCAATGGGCCTACGGGAGCTACATTTTTAGTCCTTAATTACATGCCATAGCGCATTTACCGAATACAAATAAACAAATTTATGTCCTTTGGATACGTCAGAATTCCGTTCCAAAAATGCCACCATAAATTGCTGTTTGTTTATCTTTTCTTTCCTAAAAAGCAAGACAAGATTCAAAATGTTAGCAAAAAGCTAAATAAATACGAAATTAAACTTACTCCATTCCGCGTGACAAGCTTTCACCACCTAAAACACAAGTGACAAATATACTTGATTTTCTCCGTGACATGACAGTATTGTGGTATTCATAATAACACCGAGTTCATCAAAGTTGTCACGACGGATGAACTCTTCCGGATTCTACACACGCGGTGGCAGCCGTAATAACGTTGTATACAATTCACTCCGTTATCACCGTGAAGTGACGTTCGTGATCAGGCCCATTGAATTAGCGCGACGGTCCGTTTTACGCACACCTCCTCTACGCGTTCTGTCAGCCACAGATTCAAGCTTCTGGTACTTCGCCCAAGTTTCCCGTACAGCACCCCGACTGATACTTTATTTTGCTGCAATTTTCCGTTGCGATAGACTGTCCTCACAGTCTTTTACCACCAAATTTCGGATGGGAATTGGAATTTGTTTACGAACCATGATTCCTTCAAGTTCCAACACTCTTTTTAACGATAAGCAACTGAAGCACAACTTGAATCAAACGTAAATGGTGCGTATTTTTTTAAAGAAATTTCCCTGTTAAGGAATAAAATTAGTTCGTGTCTTGAGATAAAAAAACGAGTTTCAATTTTGAAAATTGAACTGTTAGTTATTTTTACTCTGTTTATTTGGATTTCATATGTTAGGTTGGGGAAAAAGTAATCCATTATTTTTGCGTGAAATTCAAAACTTGTTTCAATATGCTTCGGATTGTCCGATTTGATTTGATTGAAATATATACCGTTTTGTTGTAAAATTATGTAATTGCCATTCTAAATGTAGCCTTATAATGCCTCTCTTGTAGAAATCTTGGTCCTTACTGGCGAAAAACAATAGATAATATAGATTAATAGATTTTTACAATCTTCCTTTGATCCCAATTTATTATTACTCTGAAGTTTTGCAACGCGAGAGGAAGATTGTAATCGGTTGGTGCCAAATCCGCACTATATGGTGAATGCATTAAAACATCCTAATCAAGATTTCGGAGTTGTGTGGTCTTGCGTTGTTCTGATGGAACACAACACCTCTTCTGTTAGCCAATTCTGAACGTTTTTGGTAAATCGCTTGCTTAAAACGGTCCATTTTCACCTTTGTAAAAGAAAATTAGTAAAATGTGCCAAATTTTCTCTTTGTCGACCTTCATTGTTAACAATTTGTAATTTACAATTAAATAGAACAAACAAAAAGCAGCAAAAGATTTTTTTATGTGAAATGTGAAACTGCTTATAGTAAAATGACGTTTGAAGGGAAACTGGCGCATCTGGCCCATGGGAAATTTAAACGATCAAAAAAACGTGTCACGCTTCGAGATCGGAATGAGTTTTGATACATTCTGAATAGTGGACTCTACAGAACAACCGGATAATTTTTGGACAGTGGTTGGATCTACCCTAGACACTCCCAAAATGCCTAAAATATGATGGACTAAAAGCTCTCGTAACCTTGTTTGTCACAACAAACAAATGTGGTTTTTGAACCAGGTGGAATAAATCGTAGCCGGAACAACAAGCACGAACGCATCTCACAACGTCTTTCTCAGATTCTCAGGATGTCAGGGTGGTATACGTTAATCTACTCTATTATGAACACGCTACAGAATCAGAATAGCCAGTACATGGATCAGAAAACTATCATCAGTCGTCCTGTTGAAATAAAACTTACCGCAAATGAAATATGTGAGTATGGTGATGAAGCTGGATTGAGCTAGTTGTTGAGCTAGAATAACTCTTGTGATGGGAGTTCGGATTCGATGAAATGATTGCATTATGAAAAATGGCCCTCTAATTCACATACGGTGTGAAGAATGCTGATGGTGATTAGGATAGTCATTGTAGGTATGTTTTCGAACCAATCAAAAAGGGCATTTGACAGCTACCATACTTAAATTAATTCAAGGGAAACAATCGATCCTAGCCTTCCTTTTTTCTCTGTTATCCAAGCAACTGCAACTGTGATTGGGGGGGTTATTAGATGGATGCGCAATGTATGGATTCTGTGTTGATGGTTGTTGTTGTTGTTGTTAATTCTACGCCACAGTGACCACTTACCTCCAGGTTGCCAATATCGTAATAGGACAGATAGAACCGGCTCAGCTCGAACCAGCGCGTTTTGTAGTTGACCGGGGTGAAGCGTTTCTTGTTCTGGGACCGTTTGACCATGTAGCCGGCCTTGATCACGAAGTCACTGCGTCGCTCGTTCATATTGCTTGTTTGAGGTGACGTTTTTTGGCATGGAACTTACTCTGTATGCAGGTGCTGAATATATATATATACTTTGTGCTTGCGCTTGTCATAAAATATAGCTATCTCTCTAACTCTGTTTGACTAATCTCTATGGCCACCATGTGATTTTTATTTGCTTTTTTTTTTAAATGTAGTTACTACATTGACCTTACACTACGAAGTGTTCCGCTGGGCGATTCACATTTTGAGCTGCGACAAGGCTGTGAATAACGGTGAGTATATTAATAATCAGGAAAACAGAAAAGACTATCGTCAAAAAGATAATATGAAATGGTGTAATAATACACTTTAACCCCCTTCTATTACCGCCATTTTCAAAATTACGCCGGAAATATGCGTGCGGCTATAGAAAACGGGCGAAGAGTTATTCTAAAAACACTTCGCAAGAAAAGAAAACGAACCAAAAATTAACTGCTATTACTTGTCATTGTCGCAATATAGACTGAGCCTTCTCTTTGATGGAATAAACTTAAAGTGCGGTTAAACAAATTTCCTTCGTAGAATTTCGTTTTCACCTTTCATCAGCCCAAAGAAAGCAATGCTTCTATTAACTATGTTTTCGAAGAATCGCAGGTTTATGACGTCATAATGATTTGTCCACCAAAATTTCAATGTCACGATTTTTCCTCTCTATATATAAACATCATCCTAAACCAGACCAATTTACAGTGCATAAAACTACAGTGTGCTTATAACATCGCCACCCGTAATGAATAAAAATGTACAAAATTGCAAACCATCTAGAAGCAAGCGAAACAAGGCAAGCATCCAAGTAAAAATCATCACCAAAAACATTAATAGATAGTAAAATAAAATTACGACACTCGAATGAATTACTCACAGCAGTGAAACCAGAAATCGCAGCAGACATCCGGACACATGGCACGACAGAGGTTCCCTTTTCCCGGTTCGTAGCAGAAAGGGATATAATTAAATTATCTATGTCTTCACTCCTTGCTGTTCACAATGTCACACTAACAAGTGCCAAATGGAATCTCTTCGCTACGCTTCGCAAAGCGCATCCTACATTACTCCCCCCAAAATAACTCGTTAGATTCACACGCTGGAATGGCGAATGTAAAAATGGTGTCGTCGTGCATCTCCAGCACCAACGAACCTGATTTTCCTTATTTGTGAGAAGAGTATCTTTTTTTGTTGTTCTTGATGCTTGATGCAACCATCGGATCGCGACGCTAACAACAGGCAATCCTGTCATTAACATTTTATATATGCGACGGCGGGTTTGTGTTTATTTTCAGGCGATGATCAGCAGCTTAGCCTCAGCTCGAAATTCGGGATATTTTGTTAGAACCGTGAGCCATAAAACAATCAACGCTCACAGACGGGAAGTTCGGATTTTGGGTGAGCGGTATTAGGATATTACAATCGAACTGATTGTTTTACAAACAAAAAAGTGTGGCCATCGAGCATGGGCTTGACTACGCTGTTAACATACTGCATGATGTTGTTTATTCTATTTTATGCACTCTTGAGAACAACGCATTGATATCATTCTACCCAAATTAGTAAAACACTGTACAGGGGAGTGAGAAGTGTGTTTTTGCAGACCACTGAGATTTGAATGGATAAAAAAATGATTTTTTTTAGATTTTGGTCGAATGAGCGACGTTTTTTGCCGAATAACCAATATATAATATTTTATTACACAAAGGACATGAATATTCATTTCGAAATATATAGCGTTGCATTCTGTATTCTGTCTGTATTTGAAATTAATTGCAGGGTCCATCATTTTCGAAGGTAGAAATTATTGCTATTTCTATTTCAAAAAAACATGTCCTATTTTCTGATTCGGCACCACAACTGAAAGACGTAGTCCTAAGTTACAAAAATAGGAAATGATTTCTGAAGGTTTCGATTTTGTTACCCATACAAAATACTTTATGTATAGCTAACATAAACCATCCTATCAATATCTGTTGATAATATTTTGAGTAGAACTCGAGTTTTGATAGAATACAATAATTGATATTCTTAGGTGATATCAATGGAAAGGCGGGTAAGATCGAAACACTGTCAGAATAAAACCAACACTTTTAGAGAAACTAATGAAAACTTGCAAAAATAATTTCAAAGTATTGAGAAGCTATTTCATGCTATGTGGTCACTTTAAGAGGCGGAGGGGAATAGTGGCAAATGATACGTGATTGGTTTGATAGTTTTTGAATGATGAAAAATCAAACAAAACGACTGACTCGGATTCCGATCTAGAAATTTTAGCTAGCAATTATCTTTTGACGTAGGATTACGTCTTTTTTTTTGAACCGAAGTGTAAGTTCTAAGTTTCGAAAAAGCGAGCGTTACATTAGGAGTGCAAGGTTTTGAAAGTTTATACCTCTTTGCAGGCTGAACGGAGTCATATGATAATCATTTCATTCGAAAGACAAAATGTCTAAGAGTTATATGCTTGTTATATTGACCCAAAAACTTGTTTCAATAGCTTCAAAATTGAAAACAGGCTATTGAAACCACACAAATCTGTATATAAACCAGTGACCGCTCCATCCATTTACTTATGATTGGGCGGCGATTAATGTACGATCGCTGGAATGTGTTTCCCTAACACTGACGTACAAACCGAGGAGCCTATGGAAATCAGCATTGCAAATATATGCAAGCCGGTGATACTTTCGTACCCGCATGTATGTTTGCAGACCGGAGTGTGTTCCGCCAACACAGGCTTCGAAACCAAGGAGCCGCATGTTTTTTGCGGGTTTTTGACGTAGAACTACGCAAGGATGGTTCCAATCGTATCAACGAGCGCTCGTTACATTCTCTTATTTGATTCATACAACGCACACAATAATATGTTTTAAATCACTCATGAAACAGAAAACTGACGTGTCAACGAAAACACTGAATGAACACAGCATGAGAGTCATCGTTTGGTATCTGTGCGCGTGTTAATCGATGCTCGCCTGTATCATTTTATGATTCGTTCGTTAGTTTCTGCTGTCGCTCTACTTTCGTTTCCTGATCCGATTGGGTGCTTAGCCTCGGAGCTTTGGATCGAATCGCTTTGTGATAGAGTGGTGTCGCTCTCAGAAAAGAATTGAATCACAAGGCAAAAATGCGATGCGATGAAAATATAACCTTTCGATGTGCTAATGCTCGCAGGTGCGCACCTAACAGTTGTCGTCTAATAACTTTTAAAAGGAAAGCCAATAGGGTTCAGTTTGCTTACCAAATAGTAACTATATATAACCTTCGAAACGCAATTTATAAATACTTCGAGTTTTGCTTGTCCAATATTTATTATAATACAAATTGTCAAATGCGGACTTTTCGGCACAAATTCGCAGCCTATGGGGCAAACGATCGCACTTATTGAAATAAACTTGTATCAAAAATAAATGATTTATCATTAGTAGCGTGTGTAGGCACCATCTAAGAGGGGATGGGTAGTTGATTACTTGCTGGCTAGACTGATTTGTTGTAAATTTCGAAAAGGCATACGATGCATCCTCATGAAGCTAGATCTCGTCCCTCTAGTTTTGTAACCTGGTTGTATCCACGCTGGAATTGATGGCTTTCGCAAAAACACCAAATCTTCGAAGAAATAGTTTTGTCCAATGGTCTGCAATGGATGATCAGTTTCTCAGACTGCTCCCGGTAAACGTAAAATAACTATGTGATTTGCACTGACTTATTTGTATAATGCAGTATCTTAGCCACAAATTGACTAGCGCCCCATGAGAGAGGAGTAATGTTTTGAAATTCGTAAAAAATCATTGCCTTGTTACAGTTCATGAACCGAAATATTATTCAAATGATCAAGTCCAAATGCAAGCAAAAGCTTGGCATCCAGGAGCCAAGGAGAGTTCGATGAGATGGTTAACCGAATCAACATTAGGGATGCTATGTTTTGGGTGGCCGAGGCTTGGGACTAGGTACCGATTGATTGCTTTGTGAAGTCAAGGAAAATGTTGATATCCCGTTGTTGACTGTAAAAGAACGCATTAACGGTGATTTTATGGTTTTCGGAAGACTCAAACTTTGGCGTCTTTACGACAATAGTAAGTAAAGTCTGAATGCGCTAAAATGTTGTATAGTGTATTTGTTCGAGGTAATCAATACTTTTCAGGAAGTCCCATTCGTAAATTTGAGATGACCATTCTCACTGGAACTCTAATGCACATCGTTGCTTTTGAATTTATTTTTAAACCGAAATAATAATAATTTGCAAGAAAAAAAATTAAATTAAATTAAATCGCTATTCTGCGATAATATAGTAACATATGAAGATGCTAAATAGACATTTTTTGAGAATCTAATAAATCAAAGGACTATCCAAGCGGATTCAAAGATTTATCACTTATTGTGTATTCTTTGCAACAATCTCAACACTCCTACCCCAACTTTTACTTTTCTTTACTACATCCATGATTATTCGAAAGATCATATCATATATGATGCACTGTGGATAACCGAATTAAAACATACTAAACAGACCCTGCTCATCCTAACTACATCCATGTTTCATTAAATTATCATATTAGGTATGTTTAAATATTAAATCGATGTATTCATTTAAATTTGGAATTTCCAACGTATATAAATCTACTGCAGATAATCGAAACTAGTTGTATTAACCAACCCCTTTTACAGTCCTTTCCTTTATCTAACTTCGTACAAATTTGTTCAAATAATCATATTTATAAAGTATATTAACAAATTATTCAAAATTTCCGATAAAGAAAAATCAAAACCAAAATACTCCGGATGATAGAGTCTAAAATTCCGGATAATCGAACCTCCGGGAAATCGAGTCCGACCTGTACTTACTCTTTCTTAACTAATATTAAAATTATTTCAATATATCCCCAAAAAATCATAATTGTAATCTTTTCTGTTATTAAGTTCTTAACAGAAGAAAATCTGTTCAATATTCCTTGCAGAAAACGTGATACTCTATTAATATGTGTTCTTCGTCTTCACTCAGTTTTTGAAGTCAATTAATTCATCCTCTTTCAAACAAAATTATTGATTGTCGGCCTGGGAGACCATTTGCGTGAGTATATTAGGGTTAAAAACGGGTTAAAAACGTTTTGTTATTTGATTGTGTGAAAAGTTCTTTCGGATTTACGTTAGAACTTCATTCCTTTTCTGAAGAAACATTCCGCAAAAACTGAAATATGTATATTCGGAAGATTACTGTATCGTATTTATTTTCCATCGATTGGTGAAACGCTATACTCCATGCGAAAACTGATAAATATTGACCATCCGGATAACAGAAAAATTATTGCTATCAATTTCATATCACATCTGTGTGTATATTCGCATGCACCAGACTTTTTTATTCGATGTTTTCCTCTTTACGTTAGCCATGTGGTCCTGTTCTTTTGTCGTTGAAAGTTACCTACTGGCGGTTTTCCAATTTCCTTTAATGCTGCAAACAAACAAAAACAGACTACTGTACCACAAAAACAAACTACTGTACCACAAGCATTTACAAAACATAACATCTTTTATCGCATATACAATTAGCCCACATTAATCTAAAATATGTATTACACCCGATAAATTTTAAGAATAAGTAGAGGACATTCAAAAACAACTGATCGAATAATAATCGCAGCTTTGTTCCCTGCTTATAAATTTTTGTACGGTATGCATCACAATATACAGACATTTGCTGCATTGACCCCTAAAACGCTTGCTGTCGGTATGATAATTGTTCAAATGAGTGCAATCACGGGAAAATTATCGCTTGGCGATCCTTCTCTGCCTCATCCACACACAAATCCGATCGATGGAGAGTGAATCATTGGTCGACAGAGCTGCTGTTCTTTCTTCTTACGAGACAGAATGAACTTATCTACCACATGTTTGGATTCGCCCACTCACTGAGTGGTATCGTATGATGCGAGACCAACACGTTGATTGAAGAAGCTGTTTTCACTTGCTGAAAAAATTTGGTTGCTTTCGTCGATTCTCTCGTCAATCACCAACATTGGAACTACGTCTTTCATTAAGGGTGCCAAATCAGAAAACAGGTCACGTTATTATGAAATAAAGTCAACGTTAATAGCTATTTTTGCCGCGAACGGATTTTGGCGATTTACATACCAGACGAATCAGAAATTCCCTAAGGTTTGTTTGATATGCTATACATGATAATCCCATAGTATGTGTATGGTTTAAATTAATAAAAATTGGAAGCATTCCCATTTCCTCATACATTTGTTCTGTCCATTTATGTGCTTTCCCGAACAGAGCTGTCAATAACGAGCAACGAAGGGGAAATCGTAAGATGTAAAGACTCCGTGAACAAAGGAAAAGAAGAAGAACTAAGGGGAATATTTGCCTAGAGTATAAACAGTGGATCTCGCTGAAGCAAACTTTCATTCTTCGTGAGGAAATCGACTGAACATCGTTGCTGGGTGAGCTGGACGGCGAGGGATCGAATGCCTTTCTCAAGGCAATGGGGGTAGAGGAGTAATATTGTGGGAAGGTTAGAGACGAATGAACTGAAGAAGTTTAAAGTCTCAAGCAAGATAGGAAGGCAAACTTTCAGTATCGTTCTGTATTCAAAACAATGAATATCGCTTGTTCTTCCTTGTTTTGCGTCATCACATGTTTTCGTTTCGGATTGAGCTGAGAACGCGATCAAATTACTCATTCGTTGATGTCTCTGGCATTGCTTTTGTATCTGCTCCCGTGTGCATTGGCCCTGTAACGATGCAACAATCGCCTAATTTTTTGATGCTTTGATTGATGATTGTTTGGTGTTGCAAATTATGCAGTCGTAATGATAAATGTAAACAAGGAGGGAAGATAGCGGGAGGGAAATATTTACGCTAGGGTATTGGTTATGAATCTCTTCTGTCATCAATGCATTGAACTGACGCTATGGTGAAGCGGGTGATAAGGCTGTGCACCAAAAAAATATTTGGAGAATACCAAATTATTCAATAAGTTATATTAAGTTATTAATTTATTTGGGATTGCGTGCCAGTCGCAAAACTGCTTTCAACTAGGATTGCATTTGGGCTAATCTTGATCATAATGAAGCAGTGCTACTCTTTTAGAGGTTGTTGAGATTAACAGATAGAGTTTATTTCGTTTATTTAGTTACCAAGAAAGTAAATGTCGTTCTGAATTGTTGTATGCGATTTGGTTTTGGTTTGCCAGTAGCAAAACTTTCTCCATTAAGGATGACAGCTGTGCTTATCTCGAGCATGTATTGTTCTGCGAGCACAAGAATGAATCATAAAACAATTACCGTCAAATGATTGAACAATAAAAAACATTTCAGGGCGACCAAACGGGTTATTTCAAAATTTTCGAAGCGTTATAAAATAATATCCGCAGTTATAAACAAGCGACTTGAATTAAACTACAGCGAAGTTCTACGTCAACAATGCGGTCGTGTCCTGAACACAACCTCCTATATATTTTTTTGTTTTTTTTACAAACACAACGCTTTGGTACTTTTAAGGGACGAATGACTTTGGGTTAAATTTCTTTAAAAAACAAAAACGATTTGGCTCGGTTATCCAAGACTGCATTGGAAGATATCCCTTCATGTCTTCATTTGTGAATACGTCAAATTGATTGAATTCGGAAATTGTTTCATTCAATCACTAGTTTAATCAATAATGTAATTAACATCGATGCTTACTAAGCTCACGATAGTTCTACGTCAACCTTGCGGTTAAATCATAGGTATAATCCACCCATAGTTTTTTCTAAATCAATCGAGCCTCATGCAATCCACATAATCCACTCATAACAAAAAATACCGATTGAAGATCTGCCTTGTATTAACTCCAAATCACTTTCTCTCGGGGTCTTCTAATGAAATGCACGCGACGGTACGTTTTGATGATATAAATAGTTCTACAACGATCATAACATACATTAGGTTGGGTTCAGAACAGTCTTCTATACGGTTTACCAAAGTGAAGCAAACAGGCCTAATGTAGAATACCGATATATTTCCTTCAAAATTTAAATACGATCCCTTGACACCGGTGAACAAAACCAAAAATGTTCTCCGTCCTGTGGTTTAACCCTTTACAAAGCCGTGGCAACTATATTGACACCTACAAAAACAAATTTTTTTTCGCTGCACATGGAATTTCAATACTTTGTTTAACCAAAAACGTTTGAAGGTATCTGGCAATACTCCAATTTTTTTAGGGCTGTTAAAAATGTACGATATAAATTTGGGAGTGATTTTTTAGTTTAAAAAAACTATGATTAAATTATTCATTAAACTAGTGAATGAATGAAACTATTTACGAATTCAATTGAAAACTAATCCCAATTTAAGTCAATTCATGCATTATGGTAGTAGTTATCGCTGCAAATAGTTATGAACATTTTGCCTAATCATCACACGGTATGCGTAGATGTTCAGTAAGCTGGTGACATGAAGAGATATCTTCCAGTGCAGTCTTGAATAATCGAGCCAAAGCGTTGCATTTATACCCACTTTTGTAAACCGTGTTAGCAAAACGATTTCCGGAGTGTAAAAATGCATGGGGGTATTGAAGTATTGCCGACCTGAAAGTATCTGCAATACCGATTTTCCCAACTTCTTGGTTTCGGAATCTGTATCGGGAAAACACATGCCGGTTTGCAAAAATGCAAGCGAGTACAAAAGTACCCGTATTTGCATCTATTTTGCAATGCCAATTTCCCCAGGCTCCATGTTTTTTGAAATCTGTGTTAGGGAAACATTACGATTCCCAGAAACGCAAGCGAGTACAAAAGTACTCGCAGCTTGCAACTATTTTGCAATGTCGATTTCCCCAGGCTCCATGGCTTTGAAGTCTATGTTAGGGAAACATTCCCATTTCGAGAAACGCTAGCGAGTACAAATGTTCCCTCTGCGTTTAGTTGTTTAGGAGCTATTAACGCTCAAAATCTCCTTCTCCGGCGTAACGCATTCGTTTTCGAAACTTTGAACTTACACCCCAGTTTAGAAATGAAAGACGTAGTCCTACGTCAAAAAACGCGATTTTATAGCGCCGGTACAAAATTCTGTTCAAATTCGTTGAAAATGCAACAATTTGATAAGTTTTTCACTGTGAGCGTTCTATTTAGAATCTACTGTGTAAGACCAGAATGTTTTTTGATGAAAAATTCAAATTTTAATTTCTAGTCTATAGTCTATATAAATTTTTGTTTTTTCGCTGTGCTTATAAATATTGTTTTAGTTTAGCATAACCATAGGCGCAATAAAGTGAGATTTCAAGGCAACGGCAAACTGTGTTTTTTGGGATTAACCCTTTATAAGGCCGTGGTAACTATATTGCCACGGCCTATAAACTATGCAACTATAAAGAAAAATGTTTGCCGCACTTGGAATATTATTTCAATATTTTGCTTAACCAAAGTCGTCTAAAGGTTTCTGGATAAACTTTGATTTTTTTAGGACTGCTAAAAATGTACGATATTAATTTTAAAGCGACGGCGCAAAATTCTGTTCGAATTCGTTGAAAATGCAACAAGTTGATAAGTTTCCCACTGCAAGTGTTCTATTTGAGATCTACTGTGTAAGATCATGCAGTTTTTGACGTAGGACTACGTGTTTCATTAAGGGTGTCAAATCAGAAAACAGGTCACGTTTTTATGAAATGAAGTTAACGTTAATAACTATTTTTGCTGCGAACGGATTTGCATACCAATCGAATCGAAAATTTTCTAAGATTTGTTTGATATGCTATACATTAGGGGCTGTCCAGATACCACGTGGACACAAAAAGCACAATTTTAGACTCCCCTCTCCCCCTTCGTGGACAAGCGTGGACATTGACCAGACCCCTCCCCCTGTTGTCCACGTGGACATTCCTGAATATTTTTTAAAATAAAAATTACCAAGTAAACACCTCGATTGCACCCTTGCTCAATTTCAAATTTATTTCATGTTAGATTTTGTTTATTAGAAAGGACTTCAAATGACTTTTCCACTCAAACGAATAAAAATTTAGGAGTTCAAGAGTTTAGAGGCGTATGAACTGAAAAGTTTAAAGTCTCTTTGAAACAAAGAATGTCAATAGGAGTTAAGGAAGTATTCTTGAATCATTTGCTGCCGTTTTTGCATCGAAACCACCGTGCTATTCCAACAGAATAAAGCATCATTTCAAAAAAGTCAGTAGTCCTTTACATAGTTTATAGGACTGGGGCATCGATTCTGGACTACCCTGCTTTTTTACCAGTTCCAACCCCAATCGAAAACTTATGTAGATTGATCGCACGAAGAATAGAAGAATAGAACTGCCGAAGAATAGGCAGTATGTGAGTTTTATTGAGCTTAAACGAGCAGCAGAGATGTGGAGCGATATTCAAATTCCCACATGCCGTAGCTTGGCCGAATACGTTGTTTGGATAGATTGGAAACTAAGGATGGCCTACGAATTATAAACTTGTTGTAATTCGTGCGAAATTTGTTGTTATTTTGTAAAGAAGTGACAATTTTGAATTTTTTTTTTTCAAATTGCTCGAATTTCAATTCCTCGCGAAAGTGTACATTTTTGTAAATGCAAGGGAAAAATTAAATCTTTGCGTTCGTATACCTGTTCTCAGCCAAAAAACATTTTGAGGGACTGTTTCGAAAGATGGCACACGAACACGAAGAGTTTCATAGCGAATTCGTTTTTAAAACTGAGTCAGTGCCAAACTGACTCTGTAATAAAAAAAACGTTTCCAGTTTCACGAATGCGGTGGTTTGTTGGTGTGCGTTATATAGTCTGATTTGTTTATATTTGCGATGAAAAATGTACAGTGTCGACGTCTGGTGGCCATATTAGTGCTTGGGAGGTAAATTATTCTCTATCAGATCAGAAGGGCCAAGTGCAGTGTAAAAATACGAAAGTTTGAATGAAAATTTTTACTTCATATTGTTTGATTACCTAACACATGTAGTTCTGACACTCACTTAACCATATGTCGATGCATTTCCTGTCTGTTCCACAAATAATTACTATTATAATATAAAATCATCATTAGACACAGTTTTCGTTCAATATGTTTCTGCGATATCGGAAAAAAAAACCTCTTATTTCATCACATACAATAAATATTCGATGCGCTAAAGTAAATTTTTATTCATAATTTTGATTTTGGAAGCAGGTTTATTCCATCATTATTTTCGCCTCCCAATGAAAGCACACGTAGCTTAATGCCGTCTACTCGAATGTACTCTTCAAAATCAGAATCCGAATTGGATTACGATTCCAATAATACAAAAGCAAAAGCAGCAGGTTTTCCATTTTCATAGTCTTTATTTTTAGATTTTCCAAAACAATACACAGAACTTGACAGTTCAGTATAGTTGTATTGGTGAACCCGAGTGCCAACCCGTGAAACATCTCAGTGCGAAACTAAAGGCTGATTTAGACGATGCCAGTCAGCGCTCTAGTTGGAGTATCCAGTGAATAGAGAACAGACACTCTATTCAAGTTAGAGGCCAATTACTTGTTCGATACTGGTACAAGTAACTTGAACAGAGTGTCTGTTCTCTGTTCACTGGATACTTCAACTAGAGCGCTGACTGGCATCGTCTAAATCAGCCTTAACAGCTTTCGGGGCGAACTAGTGCGACACTGAGTGCGAATCTGAGTGAATAAAAAAACGTTTTGACAGCAGATAGTGCGGCACTGGGGTTGAAACTGAACAAAAACGAATTCGCTATTAGAATACACTGGATTCGCTTTTTACGTGGGGGATACGTGCCGCGTAAACAAAAACCGCGTAAAAGAAAACCGCGTAAATTCCAAAATCCACGTAAAAAAAACCTGTAAATTCAAAAATCCGCGTAAAATTAAACTGGGTAATTTCCAAAGTCCGTGTAAAAATATAACAAACAGTGAATTAGTAGTTTAAAATGCAACCCATACTCTAACAATTGATTACCTAAATTTTTTTGCATGCTACAACCATGCTATCTGTATCTTATTTTATTTCTCAGCTACTAATCAGTGATACATTACAAATTTATTTCGTGAAATGTCACATCAATTAGCATATTGAATTTTTACGCGCTTAATGCGTGCCGCGTGAAAATAAACCACGTAAATTCCAAAAAACGCGTGAAAAAAGCCGCGTTAAAAGCGACTTCAGTGTATATTGTTTTATGTAAAAACAGCATTTTAAAACACATTATTCAGTAGATACATATCTAAAGTTCACAACGAATTGAAAAAACCTTGTTTATCTTTCGTTGTCATACAAATTATCAGGTGTATGACACGATTATCGCTATCCCACTCTACCTACTGTCACCGCCTATCTCACTATCCCTCCGCTGTAAAAGTTCATCATCGACATCACGATATGTCAGATGGTGGTAAATTGGTAATTCACGATGACGTCGACGTCTGGTGGCGACCTCAAATTAGAGCCATAATTTGGGTCCTAAACTCGTTATTTTATTCTCTATCAGATTTGAAGACACAGGACTGGTTTTAAAAATTTTAAATTTGAATAAAAATTTTAACATTATGTTATTTAATTATTAGAAACACGTAACTCTGACTTTCATTCAACCATATGGCCATGCAATTCCAACATTGTTGCTGATATGTTTTTTTCGGGGCCGCTAAAAATCGTCCTAATCGCAGACAGAACAGAACAGATTGAGATGTTGGCACCAAAAACATAGCGGGTGCCATACAGCTGCAAATTATACATCACTGCTCTTTCAAGGAAAAATAATATAGCCAGTATGGCACCCATATCCGAATTGAATACAACCGCAAAAGATTAACACGCAACTGTGTATCTATATAAAGATTATCATTATTTTGTAATTTTTATACAATTTTGGTACATAGTCATGATTTGCAACTAGAATATGCATTTTGCATGTTTTATATTGAAATGAAAAAAATCCTCTGACGGTCCACGACTAGGAGCTCCACCCATACTGACTTTTGGAAGAAGATTGTTTGGACCGATTAGAGTAAGTTTGAGGTTAAAAGACACAAAGAAATGACAGCCTGAAGTCTGAGCTATCCAGCCTACTCAAGCAACAGCAAGCAAGTGGAGGATCACTGCTTACTTGGAATGGGGTGGACAATCTCGTCAAGATCGATATAAAGAAGACTGCTGAATCCTACGTCAATGTCTTGGAGGAGAACTTAAAGCCGTCACTCAGGAAAATGAATATTAAAGGCTATATCATTCAACAGGACAATGATTCCAAGCGCACCTCGAAGGTTGCGAAACGCTATTTTCAGTCCAAAACGATTAAAATGCTTGGACATCCCAGTCCCCAGACCCCAACTCCATTGAACATCTATGCACGATACTGGATGAAAAAATCCAATTGGAGTTTTCTATAAATTTGAAAATGAATACAAACAATGGCTTGTTTACATCCCTCCCATTGTAAGAAATACGTTCATTTTCAAAAACAAAATCATGAAAAGTATTTTGCGTAATGCTGTTGATTTTTTTCTTTCCAACACTGTACATAGGATATTTGGTAACTTATCGAGAAGCTCTTGATCAACCTGATAAATCTTCACAAACTGCTTTGTGATTAGTTCTCTGACACCACATTGCTGGATTGTTTACTTCCGTAGCAATGTCATTTTAAGCATCTTCAAAAATCACGAATTCTACCATTGTGTTCACACTGACAAGTATTTGAAAAAAAACATCAGGCAGCTCAACCTTTTTTTTTTTTGTTAAACCTGAACAAGCATGAAGGAATGTTTGAAAGTTATTGGAAATAAAAACAGATTTCGTTGATTTTTAAATATAGATGTGATTGTTTTTTTTTCTCAAATATTTATTTCACGTATCCACGTGGACATTGGCTATACCCCTACCCCCACACCGTGGACATTTTGTAACCCCTACCCCCCCCCCCCTAAAGTTGTCCACGTGGTATGTGGACAGCCCCTTACAATCCCATAGTCTGTATATGGTTTAAATTGATGAAAATTGGAAGCATTCGCAATTCCCCATACATTCGTTCTGTCCATTTGTGTGCTTTGGTACTAACGCGCTCGGCCTAGCTACCCTTGCGAACCTTTGCGATCTATTGAAAAATGCTCGAGTTATAAGCGTTCCAAATCTTGCATTTTTTCCTACTTGTTCAGTGCCTAGATTTCCATTTCACCCCCTATATCTTCCGGTTAGACGTAGTCCTACGTCAAAAGTAGAGGCGAATGAACTGCAAAGTTTAAAGCCTCTTAAAAACAAAGAATTGAATTGAACTGAGAAAAATTCTCAGAATCTTTCTGTGCCCGAAACAACAAAGGTCGCTTATTCTGCTCGTTTTGTGTTTTATGTTTCCCCTCGAGCTGTGAACCCTAGCGACTATTTCACTTGAAGTGCATCTAGCATTGCAATTAACACAACCATCCGAGCCATGGCAAAGCAGGCGAAAATAGAGAAGAATGCAAATTATTATAGGTCGCTTTTAGCCATAAGTGTTTGGCTTTGAGTGTGTTGCTTGTTTTCGTTGCGCGAAAGTTAAAACCTGTTCATTCCCTGTACATGTACAGCACACCTTCGATACTTCTAGTTGCCATTCGTATTTGCTCTTGTGTGCATCGGCTCTGTACGGATGCATCAAGCTTCTTCTTCTTCAATGGCATGGTTCCTAGAGGAACTTCGCCGTCTCAACGTAGTATTACTTGCGTCATTTTTATTAGTACTTAGTTGAGATTTCTATGCCAAGTAACACGCCTTGAATGCATTCTGAGTGGCAAGCTCTAGAATACGCGTGATCACAGTGCAAGTCGGAGGAAATTTCTTTGACGAAAAATTCCCCCGACCAGAACGGGAATCGAACCCGAACACCCGGTATGTTAGTTGTGACGCTAACCACTCGGCCAAGGGAGCACCATGCATCAAGCTCCTAGCTTTGTTGACGGTTTTGACCGAGAGTCGAAAAACGATTTTTCATAAACGGTCATTCTCGCGATGTTTAATTTTTATCGCTGTAAGGCCAAGCGCAAATTGAGACGCGTATAGCGCGAGAAACTTGCCGCGATATAGCGCCTGTTTTTGTGGCAAATGAAAACAGATAGAACGGCGCAAATTGACTAGATGACGCGAGATTGTGGAGCGCTCGTGAGACACGACTCGCGTGACGCTGTGGCTGAACCACAGTTTCTCGTGCTGGTCGTACCGGTTGTGGTGGTTGTGTTAGTGAACAATCATATAGCGCCGTGAGTTTGGCGTACCGGGTGATTGTGTTAGTAAATAAATATATCGCGCAAATCTGTGTGAATCAGACATTTTATGCGAGTGGCACGTTATTTACACCAAACTGCGACTGAATATGCGCTTCACCGCGCTACGTTTGTGGCACGCATGAGTCGTGTTGGTTGTCTCGTGTTCGTTTACGAGCGCTATACGCTTCTCAATTTGCGCCTAGCCTAACTGTGTGCATCCATTAGACGCGTGGGAGGCGATCTGGCGTAGTGGTAACATCCATGCCTCTCACGCTAAAGGTCACGAGTTCAATTCTCACTCCCGACATTCTTCCAAAAATGGAAGTAAAAAGTGACGAACCAGCCAAATGAGTTGAAAATCACTATAATACAGATAAAAACAAAAAAAATTAGACGCGTGTTTGATGCTTGTTGAATGGCGATGCATGGAAGATGCCTCTCGTTAAATACTCAGTGCAATGCGTACATTTGTATAAAGAAACAAATTGCGACATATGACCAATTAGTATATTGTTTTCGCAAAGGCAAGAAAGAATCGTTGTTAATCGAAATGATTCTACAAAACCACGCAAGCCATTAAACCTTTCTAGGGTCCCCGGAACTTTTTACTGAAGAGTTATTTCTGAAATTTCGACGTATTCGCAAATAATATCCGAAATGTTAAACCAACAAATTTCAAGAAAAAAAAGGTAGCGTCCTAAGTGCTCCCGTGGTCGAGTGGTTAGCGTCCCACATTATCATGCCGTGGTTCGGGTTCAATTCCTGTTCTGGCCGGGGGATTTTTGACGTAGGACTACGTCTAACCGGAAGATATAGGGGGTGAAATGGAAATCTAGGCACTGAACAAGTAGGAAAAAATGCAAGATTTGTAACGCTTATAACTCGAGCATTTCTCAATAGATCGCAAAGGTTTTTTCATCAATTGATAGGAAATATATCTACGCATCTATCATAACGAATAACATTTCATTTTTCTTGAGATAAATAATTGAATAATTGTGAAATATCAAGCATTGTCCAAATGCACTATGTGCCCATTTTTGATTGGTCCATTTTGTGCTCCTCAAATCGTACGGACCAAAACGGGCAACCACAGCAGCAGCGAAATACAATGAAGCACGATTGGAAAGGAAAAAGAAAAAAATGAACGAAACATTGGTCGCAGTCTCACACATGCGTAATTCTCGAGCCAGCCAGTCAGCTTAAAAATCCCCGCTCCGCTGCCGTAACGATCATTCTTTGTGTGGACACCGACTGGACAACATCGTTGCTGGACTAGCTGGACGGCGAGGGATCGAGTGCCTTTCTCCAGGCAAGAGGGCGGAGGTGGTAGCGCTGGAGTAGAGTAATAGAGTAGAGTAGAGTTTTCAAAGGGCCTTTCTCAAGGCTAGAGACGAATGAACTGCAAAAGTATAAAGTCTCTATAATACAATACCTTCCTTCCTTCCTTCCGTAACGATAATTCTCATTCAAACCGTACACCACATCGTTTCGCATCACATCACATCATCAAACTAACACAAGCAGCCATGTCTGGACATGGCAAAGGAGGAAAAGTGAAAGGAAAGGCAAAATCCCGCTCGAACCGTGTTGGACTGCAGTTTCCCGTAGGTGTATTCGCCAATTGCTCCGCAAGGGTAGCTAGGCCGAGCGCGTTAGTATCAGTGCACCAGTCCACCTAGCAGCCGTTATAGAGTTTCGGCTGCCGAAGTGATCGAGTTGGCTAGCAAAACTGCTCGCGCTTTGGTTCGGTGGACATCAAGACCTCAACAGGCAGACGCAGAAGAAAAAAAGTTTGTTGATTATACAAACTGCTTTGGTGGCAAATCCAGAACAAGGCGGCATCGAGGGTGTTCGAAATGGCTTTTTTTCAAAACCACGAGTACTAAGTTTTCTAAATTGGAACCATTCCATAAAACACGGCGCTTATCAGGGCCATTAAACCTTTCAAAAAAGAGTTTACGAAATACAGTTCAATGCTTTCTCAAATAATATCCCAAATAATAATAAAACACAAATTGATTTTTTCATAATTTGTTGACCAGGATCTGATGAGTATGTGAATTTGGCAGTTGTTCTGAGCTTATTGATAGTTGGGGACTTTCCTGATTATTCAATTTTCACCAATTCTTAAATTGTGTACAGTAATTTACAATTAGTTCGACATTTAGCTAATTGGACGGACATGTAATGCGACATATTTAGTTGGACATTTTTGTAAACATAGAGATCCAAATTATGACCCCACATTGAAAGTCGACACTGTACCACTGTTCACAAAGCTGGATGGGAAGAAATTTTCCAACTGTAAAAGCTGTGGCGAGTGGCAACAAATCGCTAAACAGGAAGGTTCAGCCGAAGAAGATGGGGATATCGAGTGTTAACAAAACAATAAACTCTTTAGATTGAACATAATTTTGTGATCCTGAAAAGGACCCTTTTTAGTCTGCATGTGAATCCAACGAGCGAACAAATCGTAATGAATGTATTTTATTGCCATCGCTGCCTTTTAACGCTCATTCGTTCGTCTCGTTGGACTCGCCCCTTTGGCTAAGTCTGCCGATTTGTCTCTATCCTGTGAGTGTGTACAGCTAGAGTATAAAACACGCGGACCCCAAAAAAATATCTTATTTTCTTTCAAACCGTAAACCCTTGTGGTTGTCCGCCTTGTTTAACATCGCATCGCATCACATCATAAAAAGAAAACAAGCAGCAACGTGGACGTAACAAAGGAGGACAAGTTAAGGGAAAGGCAAAGTCCCACTCGAACCGTGCAGGTGTGCAATTCCCCGTAGGTGTATCCGCCAATTGCTCCGCAAGGGTAGCTAGGCCGAGCGCGTTAGTACCAGTGCACCAGTCCACCTAGCCGGCGTTATATAGTTTCGGCCGCCGAAGTGATCGAGTTAGCTGGCAAAACTGCTCGCGCTTTGGTTCGGTGGACATCAAGACCTCAACAGGCAGACGCAGAAGAAAAAAAGTTTGTTGTTTATAAAAACTGCTTTGGTGGCAAATCCAGAACAAGGCGGCATCGAGGGTGTTCAAAATGGCTTTTTTCAAAACCACGAGTACTAAGTTTTCTAAATTGGAACCATTCCATAAAACACGGCGCTTATCAGGGCCATTAAACCTTTCAAAAAAGAGTTTACGAAATACAGTTCAATGCTTTCTAAAACAATATCCACAATAATAATAAAACACAAACTGATTTTTCAATAATTTGTTTGCCAGGATATATTGAGTATGTGAATTTGGCAGTTGTTCTGAGCTTATTGATTTTCTCCCAATTCTTAAATTGCTTCTAGATTGAAAGTACAGTAATTTACACTTATCTCGACATTTAGCTAATTGGACGGACCTGTAATGCGACATATTTAGTTGGACATTTTTGTAAACATAGAGTTCGGGGTCCAAATTATGACCCCACATTGAAAGTCGACACTGTACCACTGTCATCGCAAATGTTCAATTACAGGTTAAAATTACCTCCAATCCGATACTGAGTGGTGGTAATGCGACGTGCCATTGAATGTAATTTACTGTAAAATATGTCACAAGCTGGATGGGAAGAAATTTTCCAACTGTGAAAGCTGTGGCGAGTGGCAAATGCAATCGCTAAACAGAAAGGTTTAGCCGAACAAGATGGGGATATCGAGTGATAACAAAACAATAAACTCTTTAGATTGAAAATAATTTTGTGATCCTGAAAAGGACCCTGTTTAGCCTGCATGTGAATCCAACGAGCGAACAAATCGTAATGAATGTATTTTTCTTTCTTTCTTTGTTTTTAAGAGGCTTTAAACTTTGAAGTTCATTCGCCTCTAATGTATTTTTTTGCCTTCGCTCCCTTTTAACGCTCATTCGTTCGTCTCGTTGGACTCGCCCCTCTGGCTGAGTCTGCCGATTTGTCTCTATCCTGTGAGTGTGTACCGCTTGAGTATAAAACACGCGGACCCCAAAAAAATATCTTATTTTCTTTCAAACCGTAAACCCGTGTGGTTGTACGGCATCGGCATCGTGGACGTAACAAAGGAGGACAAGTTAAGGGAAAGGCAAAGTCTCACTCGAACCGTGCAGGTCTCCAGTTCCCTGTTGGTCGCATTAACTGATTGCTCCGCAAGGGTAACTAGGCCGAACGGATTGGTCCCGGAGCACCAGTATACCTAACAGCGATTATAGAGCTTCGGCCGTCGGAGTGCTCGAGTTGGCTTGCAAAGCTGCTCACGACAATCAGAAAACCCGCATCAAGAACAGAGCAGCTTCGGTTCGGCGCTCATCAAGGCAACAATTAGTTTCAGTGAGTGGCAAAGTGTTTCTCCGGCACGTCGCATTAAATGTAATTTACTGAACAACATGTCACAAGCTGGATGGGTAGAAATTTTCCAACTGTGAAAGCTGTAGCGAGTGGCAAACGCAATAGCTAAACAGGAAGGTTTAACCGAACAAGATGGGAATATCGAGTGATAACAAAAACACAACACCAAAGGTTCTTTTCAGAACCATCAACATATTCATAAAGAGTAAACAGTAAACTAATCCATTTTTCAGGTAGATAGGTAGGTATTCACGTAGGAGAAGAAGGAAAATATATATTTAACAAAAGCTGTCCCCTTTGCATAGTCCTACGTCACTCCGGTTATGTCCCCGACATTACCCACCCGTCTTTTTTTGTCAAAGAAATTTCTTCCGGCTTGCACTGTGGTCATGCGTATTCTAGAAATTGCCATTCCAGAATACATTCAAGGCGTTTTATCCGGAATAGAAATCTAAACTAAGTACTACTAATAAAAAAGACGCAAGTAATACCTGCGTTGAGAAGGCCAAAAATTCTAGTGGGAACGTTAGTGCCATCCAAGAAGAAGAAGAAGAAGCCCTACGTCCTAAGCGGTCGTGTCTCGGATACAACCCTTCGAATTTTTCATTAAAATAAATGGTGAGTTTAATTACTGTTTTAATATTTTTTTATCAAGTGTTCTTCCTCATGTAAGGATTATATTCTCTGAATTTGGAGTCGACTCTTTGCCTAGTTTTCACAGTCTTATTAAGAGTTAAGCATAATGAAAAACGAAGCTCTTACAACAATTCACATAATGTTCAAACCACCCTATCACGAAGTACCGTAAATATTAGGCTCCATTTCTTACATTCCTATGTTCTTGATGTCCTTTACTTTTGCATTCAGCATGCAAATGAAGCATCGAAATTAAGTGGCCCATATTCTTCAATCTATTTTGCTCAATTTATAGTTTCCTCCAGAAGCACGAATATATCACGACATCCCGCGTATTCATGACCCGAAACACCTTTCGCAACAAATATAACCTTGAAAGCGGTATTCCCTCGTCGCTAGTGCCGGATATGTTTGCGATTTCTGACTTAAACCGAATGATAATTACTGTTTTGTAGCTTATTTCGCGCTGATCGATTAACGCCGAATCACAGAAATGGCACTCCACAGATTCGAAATGTGTGTGACCTTGTAAAGTACCAACTGGGGATGGTGAGACATGCCCATACGTAGTCTGATAACAGCATAGTGCTTATTGCTGCTGCAATAAGCGCCAGCTTTCGAGAATCATAATATTTACAGAATGAAAGCAAGTGAGAAATTAATTACTTTTTCTACTCCCTACTCAACAAGCAATCCACTTCATATTAAACTTCTTCATCTGATAACACTTCAACTCGTAGGCCGACTCATTCACTCGATGATCTGCAATCTTGTTCCGTCGAACCTCTACAAGTCCGCGAAAATCTACTTCTTCTGCTCACTCACCGGAAAGGACTCACTTTGGGGGAAAACAAAAAAAAACAAATCGAAACTTTCAAGTTCAGAAGAGTAAAAAAACTACTGCACACTTGATACAGAAGCCCGTAACCGCGAACCGCCCGCCTTGCATCTAATCATGCAATTTACCGGATATTTTGGCAACGGAAATCACAGCACAACGAAAATATATCGCATTTAATTGCACACTCGCGAATCGACTGGAGAAACTTCAGAAATAACTTTATAACAATTTGACAGTTCGTAATTGCGCGACTTGGTGACTGACTGCTGGAGTGGACGCACGGCTGTGCGGCTTACCTTAAAGGGCGAGAGCAGGAGCCACGATGGTGCCGGTTCTTTCGCGCAAATAAACACACACACACCGTGACAAGTTTGTCAACAATAACAAGACTTCTCTTGGGGCTTCTTGTTTTGACAGCTGTTGCAGGCAGTCCAGAACGAATGTGTGAGTGTGCCGTGGGATCAATTGGTTTATTTACATTTTTGATAGCCTAAGCAAACAAAATATCGATAATATATCGTCGTGAGCCGAATCCATTACAGAAATCCAATATTACGGGGTTTTTCATGATTTTTCTCTCGTTATTAACAATAACCAAGTTTTGTATGCGCCTAAAAGATGCCTTAATATTACTAGGTCAATCAAAATAAGCTTACTTATGAGCTAAGATTACATTTCACATGCATAAAACACGTTCAATTCGCGTGCTCTTTTTTCAGCTGCCAAGCGCCGATCGCGTAGCGAAACCAAATGAACACAAGGTCGCGTCCCATCTGCAGCCAGGACCAAAACGGTGTCAGCTTGGATCCCTCAATTTCGGTCCAATTAACGGCAATCTCGTCTATCGGAATGTTGTACGATTGTGCAATGAACAGCAGTTCCACATCGAAGGCCCACCGCTCGACATGCATGACAGCGAACACCTTCTGGGCGGAGGAACGAGTCAGCAGCTTGAAGCCGCACTGCGTATCCCTGATTTTTTTCACCGTGAATGTCCACACCAGAAAGTGGAACCCGTGCATCAATATCGTTCGAAACAGAGTGCGCTTTGCGGTGGCTTCCTGCTCCAGGTGAGCCCTTGAGCCAATCGAAATAGCATCCTTGCGATGATCGCTTCCACAGAGCTTCCGCAAGCTTAGTTCCAGTTTGCCATAATCGGCAAATTTTGTGGCTCCATCAGCATCCGCGAACAAGAGATATCGGCCCCGTGCACTCAGCATTCCCAGCCGTACGGCACCACCTTTACCTCTGTTTTGAACCAACGCAAGCGTTCGAACTTTGTCGGAGCCATACTTTAGGGAGTAAGTCTGCGCAACATCAACCGTTTTATCCCGACTGCCATCGCTCACAATAATTACTTCGTAGGTGTGAAGTTTGTCCGCCTTCAGTCTACCTTCAAGATATTCGAGACATTCATCTAACATGACGGGCACTAAAACGAACATTAATTAGAAAATATAACCGACCTCAATCACACAAACCCTACATCGTTTTTCCTCGTCAAAAGCCGGAATGATGACGCTTAGCTCAAGCGATGGCTGATCTTCCAGCGACGGGAATTCCTCATCATTCCCAGTGACTGGATTTGTGAAGTACAACTCCTTCTTGTGACGCACGATTTTGGGAAATGGGCTCGTAGTCACCTTTAGGATGATTCCTACCTGCAAAAATATTGACACTAGAATAACACCAAGCATGGATAATGATAAAAATATTTTGGTTTCGAAAGGGTCAAATATATCGAAATTTCTCAGGAAGCCGGGTTGATCATCATATTGTATCTTTAACTTGTTATCTGTTATCTATTAAAACAGTAAAGCCTATCAACGTTCTTTGCCACAATCACACTCGTAAAACATACCGTTATTAATAGGAAAAATACAAATCCTGATCCTAAAACCAGAAACAATTGCACATATTCCGACATCAACATGGTGTAACCTTTCGAACACTAAGCGTTGAAACTAAATGTGTTAATGTTCACTTATGACTGTAAACTGTAAACATGGGCAAAGCAATTCGTAGGGCGTAGTATTTTAGAACAGTTCAATAGAGAAACACTATAATTTTCTCCAAGCTCCAAGCCCTAGCCATTGCCTGATGAAGCACGAAAGGCAACCATCGAAAACAACACGTATCATAATGGAAAACGTCAACTATGACACATCGACCGATTCCAGCTGGAAAATAAACAACTTACCAGAGATGCCAGATCGGAAGACATGGCTGCTTCGTGAAGACATTTCACGCGTAGCTTTTCAATAGGACGTATCCGACAAAACATATGTATGGAGACAAGCATGGGTTGCGGAGTCAATGAAGTACTTTTTTCAAGTGCATTTTGTCAGAAAAAAAAGATTATCTTGGGACTTTTTCCCCTCATGCCATCTGTAAAATGTTTCTCCGATCAAAGAAACAAACGTTTTCGTGACGCGGACTTATTTACGTTTGTGTCCGAAGCTGAATTTTAACTCGAGAAAGTGGTCAGTTTGATGCGTTGTTCAATGACAGACAGTCCCGATACGAGTGAAAATACTCGCGTATGTTTCCATCGTTTCCCCTGGATGCGATCATACAAATGTACTGGGTCGGTTTTCGTGGAGACGACAAACTTATTCCGAACAAGGATTCGATGGTGCAATTGTTGAGTTATTATAAACTGATAGTGTTGCAAAGTTTTCATTTACTCTTGCAGGACAATTTTAATAGAAACAGGTTGTTCCAGTTCAACCGAAAAGGGAACCTGATGAAACTTCGAAACGCTCGAAAAACTCAATATCATCCATAAAATTGTTGCAATAAATCTGTGTGGGCCCATTAAATGTATTGTCTTTTATTTCCTGTCCATAGCCGATGTCGATAGTCTCGATAGATTCGATCGCGTTTTCCTAGAAAAAATAGAAAAAAAAATTGTAAGGGGTTGTATCTAGGACACGATCGAATATTTTCGACGTAGAACTACGCAATTATATTATGCAATCCACTAGTTTACCACTTCGAATATTATTTTAGAATGCATCGAAATTTTTGTAATAAAATATGTTCTTCTAGAGGCGAATGAACTGAAAAGTTTAAACCCTCTTAAAGCAAAACGAAGAAGAATATGTTCTTCGTTACAAATAAATTTGATGAACGTCCTTTTACGTTTGATATGATGCCTAGGACTACCAAAATATGTGAATGGAAGAATTGTCAAACGATCATTGTATTTTACATTTCCCTCTGAAATTATTGCACATCTCATGTTTACGTAGTTCTCGAACCGCGAAGGTTCATTCACCTCTAGTATCTGAAATGACGATTTTCCCAGGCTTCTCATTTTAAAAGTACGTTTTAGGGAAACATATACCCGTCTGCACAGCGACAAACGAGTACAAAAGTACTCAACACCAAAAAAACATCCGACTTGCATGTATTTGCAAAGCGAATTTACACAGGTACATCGATTTTGAAGTCTTTGTTGGGTAAAGTGACTAGATGATCAGAGGTGGGACAAAAAAAACAAAACCTTATGTATATACGCTATGTGAACATAAACCCTAGAGTCTCATTTATTCGTGCAACTCTTAACATGTGTCCTTGCACTCAGTTGTGATTTTTCGGTGGTTTGGATGTTGTTCACGCCTGAAAATCACTCACTCAGTCAGAGCATTTAAGTCTGGCAAGCATGATTCAAATTCTACAATTTTCTCCCAATTATCGAATAGAATGCTCGAAAATTCCAATCCATTTTTCATCGATTCCAGCGTTAACGTGTGCAATAAAAAAATGGACTAATTTCGGATGGCGATGAAAAAAAAACTACAAAAGATAATGAAATCCGGTGAAAGAAGTGAAAAACTTCTTTTTCACTGGTGAAAAACTTCTTTTCGTGCTCATAATGAAAGACAAGACGTATTTGATGCTTGAATTCAACGAATGGCAGGTGAACGAATACTTCACGTTACACAGATAAGCTATGGCGACGAATATATCACCCACATCAAGTTCTCGAAGATGGTCATTATGTAACAAACGAGAAGGGAGTGTCCAAGCCGCTCTTCTTTCGAGATATACAGTACTAAGTGCTTCCCGGAAGTTGCGAAGGTGATGTGGTCTTCATGCCGAACCTGGGATCTGTCCTTTATGACAAAAGATCACTGGGAGGATGGATCGGCTGGAGATAAACATTGTCGCGAAGATCGCCAACCTTCCCAACATCCCCCAGCTGCGACCGATAGAAAACTTTTGAGCGAATGGCCAAAATGGAGAGATAGCCAACCACCAAAGCCACGAAAAGGTAAAAGAACACGCCGACATACATCTTTTCATCGGCCATGGTTGAGGGTCCAGCCAACTTCCGTATGGCCACCCAGCGCTTCATTTACGATACTTCATCAAACAACCCTGCCTCTTCCTGTCCCGTATACACTAATTCTTCGGGCTTATTTAACACGTTAAGCCCTGACCGAGCTAGGGGACCAAAGATGAACTTTTCGTCTGACTCATGTTGGTCCCTTCGGATCAATAGGGGACTTTTATAAAAATCATTTTCTAATTTTGTTGCTGTCGTTTCCATTTGATACTCTCTAAACAAAAAGTTCACTGTCGGTGCGATGAAACCCGCTCAACGTATTAATCTTTGGATGCATTGGAAGCTCTCTTGAACAGTCTGCCAAATAAGAGTTTTTTGAGATTCATGCATTTAATAAAATCAACATGATCAAATTGTAATATGGAAATATATTGATATCGCGGGACATTTTCGTTTCTTTTGCCAAATGCGGGACGTTTCGCGGGACGTTATCTTACGCGGGACATTTTGTTGAAATGCGGGACTGTCCCGGAGGTCTGGTCAGTTTAGTGTTGGGGACACCGTAAATCGGGCCAATCAAAACTTGGCAGTTATGGCGTTTAAATAGCGCTTGACATTTTACAGTTAGGGGGTCTCCGTAGCCACATTGGTTGCGCGTTCGCTTAGTAAGCGATCGATCGTGAGTTCAAAACTCAGGGCCCTCATTGACCATCTTTGTGTTGTTACAGAATAGCTACGTCAACGCAACCATCATCAGCGATGAAGATCGATCCACGGTCGACATAAGATCGATTCATCCATACAACTGCTCTGCTCTGCAAGACACGTCGGGCTGCTGTTCTATAAATAACTCAACAATGATCAATCAACTGTCTCCGCTGTCCGGTGGTCTAACTGGATAATGGAAGCACAGAAAGAATACTCTTACACCTAAATGGCTACTGTGTAAAGTGCGATTCACATACAACATCCACGTCACGTTCACGTTCCGTCCCGTCACGTTGCGTCAATTATCCTTCCAAGTAGTTCTCATGCAAACATTCACATACACCGGCAACGGCAACTTCGACCTGCCGTTACTGGTGTATGTGAATGCTTCAATAGGAATTGCATGGTAGAATAATTGCGCAACGTGACGGGACGGAACGTAAACGTTACGTGTATGTTGTATGTGAATCGCACTTAAATGTGTACCATATGTAATGGTATAGAAGGAATATTGGCGAATGGCAACTGTGTAATGTACACGATTAAAATTCGGCTCTGTTACAGCTAAAATGCTAATGAGCCTTCAATAAATGAATAGGATAAAAAAATTTTTTACAGTTATTCAATTGTTTATCTCATGAAAAATTATATTTTATCAATCGTGATAGACGCGTAGAAATATTTCCTATCAATTGATGCAAACATCATTCCGATCTGTTAAGAAATGTTCGAGTTATAAGCTTTCGAAATGCGGGTAGGGTTAGCACACAAATCGGCAGAACAAATACACGGGAAAAAGGAAACTCTTCCAGTTTTCCAGAATTTAAACCGTTTAGAGATTAGTGTGCAAATCATGAGAATTCGCTCACAGTGAAAATAGTGATTAACGTTAACTTTATTTCATTAAAACGTGACCTGTTTTCTGATTTGGCACCCTTCCTGAAAGACGTAGTTCTACGTCAAAAAAACAGGAAGTGGGTTATATCTATGGTATAACCGCAAGGGTGACGTAGGACTCTCGTTGATATAGAGATCATTTGTATGAAGTTGAATCTGAATTCATTCTGAATGAATGAATATTTGGAGAACTTCGAAAACGAGAGCGTTACGTTGGAGGCACAAGGTTTTATGCATCCAATATTGGATACGGAAATATCCTACTGATGGGGAAAAATAATCTTCAGAAGCTATCCTGTTGATTGCGATTGATTGAAAAACCACAAAACCAAATGTATTTGGTCACAGTGTTACATGGATAGAATACATTCAATTAAACTCTTTCACATGAATATATTTTGAAAATTCCCAGAGGAACTGGCAGATTATTTTCAGTAACGATTAGTTATTTCCACATTTTCCTCGATACTGGAAGCCCACCAGTGGTCAATGCCAACTCGATATCCACCTGTTAATAGCACTTGATTGAAACATATTTGGTCACAGTGTTACATGGATAGAAAACATTCAATTAAATTCTTTCACATGAATATACAGTAATTTACATTTAATGCGACATGTCGAGGCACCACTCAGTGTCGCATTAGAGGAGATTGTGACCTGTAATTGGACATTCACGCTGACAGTGGTCAGTGTCGACGTCTGGTGGCGACTTTCAATTCGGGCTCCGAACTAGATAGTATAATCTCTATTAGATTAGAAGGCACGAATGCAGTTTTAAAATGTTAAAATTTGAATGAAAATTTCTACATTATGTTATTCAATTACTTGAAACAGGTATTTTTTACTCTTATTGAACCGTTTGTCCATACATTTCTGATATTTTGACTGAAACTTTTCATTAAAATTGAAATTGTCTTCAAACACAATTTTCGTATGAGATATTTTCACCACCTGTAAAAAAAAGTGTATTTTATTTAAATAGAATGCTAATTCGATACGGATAGGTTAACTTTTATTCATAATTTTAATTTTGAAAACGTGTTCATTCCGCCTGAAAATTATTTACTATCTTCGACGCTCCCGAAATCGTGGAACAAAGCTCAGTGCCGTCAACGCGAATATCAACAAACACAGCACAAACGAAAAACAGAATGTGAAAAACAAGTTAGAACCAGAAAAGAAAAACAGCAAAATGGACTCAATTTTCGTAGACATTGGTGAAGGATACATGCAAGGAGAATATTTAGATGAACATTTAGAAGATCTACTACCGGCCAACATTCATTCGAGCTGTTCTATTGCTTTAGAACAAATCACCGTCAGCGAAGCTAACAGCAAGCCTGATCAAAATGACCGTCCAGTGGAATACAAGAGACGACAGTATAATGTCCTCACCATCAAAGATAAGAACATAGTCTGTGAAAGCCTTGCCTACAAAGTCATTGGTTAGTTCTAGCGAAAAAACTGCACCCGGACGCAAGTCGTTGAAGGAGAGACTGACAATTACACCTTGCAGCAATGCAAGTGGTAGCCACAAATTACCCTTACAAGTGCTTGGCCGCGCATCAAATCCTAGGTGCTTGAAAACGCAAGGCGTGCCTGATGGGATACACTATTTTTCAAATAAGAAAGCGTGGCAAACTAGTGCGACGTTTACTGATTGGTCCTACTCCGTTTTCGTTCCTGAGATCAAACGGAAGGCAGCTGCACAGAATAGACCGACTAATGCGCTTCTAATTCTAGATAATTGCACCGCACATTGCAGTAAAGATAAGTTTCAAGTGGATGACGCAGAAATTCAGGTGATCTTTCTTCCTCCAAATGTGACAAGCTTTCTTCAGCCTATGGATCAAGGAATCATCAATGCTTTTAAGGGTAATAATGTCATTACATTTTCGAGTCCAAGTTAGTGAATATTATTTTTATTTTTTAGTTATCTATAAATCGAATTTTCTGCGCCGTGTTCTGTTAGAAACTGACAGCGATCGCCCAGTTACAGAAGTTATCAAATCATTTAGCCTTTATGATGCTATTCAACTAGCGACTGATGCGTGGGCCACTGTAACTCCAGAAACGATTGCTAACTGTTGGCGCAATCTCTTAAGTCAAGATCAAAACTATAACTCGTTCAACGATTTCACAATTTCTTCACCAACAAGTGACCCCCGTGTGTTGCTTTCTAAAGTAGTGCAACTCGTTGATCCAAACTACGAACTGACCGAAGAAGAAGTTCAAGAGTGGCTAAGCAACTCAGACAACATAGATGTAGCGCAAATATATACCGACGAGCAATTGGCCAAGTATATTGCCTCTGGTGGTGACTTTTTCGAGGCCGACCATGAAGAGCAAGATTGCGATACTAACGAAAGTGCTGAGGGTGATCTTAGTACTTCGGTTATATGTACTCTTGGAGCAGTCAATCCGAAAAACGCAATGATTATAAGTAGGCTATCAGCATCATGGATGTACTCAAAAATGTTCTTATTGCTGTTGGTGATGACCGTAAATTAGTGGAAGCCGAAAAATGGAAAAACGAATATGAAAATGAAATTATTCGCCTTCTTGACGAATAACAATAGTGAATTTTAATTAAGTATATGGCATGATAACAAAAATACAAAATGATTGGTTGTAACACCATAAATTGTTTTGATTGGAAAAATGGTTGAAAATACTCCTAAAAATTTATCGTGTTGTAAAAACTCGCACAATGGTATATTCGTGTTGACGGCATTGATTCTTCACTTTTAGTTTATCGAACTGTTCCTGATAATTGGGCTGCTCTCGGATTAGTATTGCGACTGTGCCTCATTTCACACCCACTGCTGCTCCCAAGTCTTCCGACTCGGCGTATAGCAATATGGGATATTGCGTTTCTCACAAACAGATGGCAAGTGACACATGATTTCCACTTTTCTGCAGCGAAAATGACAATCCTGTAAAAATTGAGATGCGAATTAGAGACTTCCGATTAGATATTTGACTTTATTCAACTTTTTTATAAATTGCAACCTCCATTTCAACACACAATATACACATTGCTTTCCCTGTTTCATTATTCCGCGGACGCACTTGAACATCCTTTAATCCATATCGTAAATAAGATTTGTGTTTTGAGGCTGCAATTAATTAATATAGATAAGAACATGCGGAAATAACGTTAAAATATCCATCTAAACCTTTTTTGATAAGTTTATGAATGTTCTTGGTTAATTTCTTCGGCGCCATGGGCTGAGTGATTGCATTCGTATTTTTAAGTTTCACATCATATTCTTCCTTAACGATAGTTGTGTCGATTTCGGCATCTGGTTTCTCTACCTTTATATTTCCTATTATTATCTCGAAATCAGGGGATAGTTTAGTTGACCAACGCCTTGCAATACCGCAATGCTATTTCTTGCTTCTCGATTCCGTAAACTATCGACCGTGGAAGGCCCGTTTCGTCAGCCACTTGTAGAACACTCTCACCACGATTTATCAAAATGTTATTCTGAGTCCATTTTGATGTTTTTCTTCTCTGGTTCTAACTTGTTTTTCACATTCTGTTTTTCGTTTGTGCTGTGTTTGTTGATATTCGCGTTGACGGCACTAAGCTTCGTTTCATGATTTTGGGAGCGTCCACGATAGTAATTAATTTTCAGGCGGAATGAACACGTTTTCAAAATTAAAATTATGAATAAAAATTAACTTATTCGTATCAAATTAGTATTCTATTTAAATGAAATACACTTTTTTTTACATGGGGTAAAAAAACCTCATACGAAAATCGTGTTTGAGAACAATTTTATATTATATATAATGAAAGGCTTCAGTCAAAATATCAGAAGTGTATAGACAATCGATTAAATAAGAATCAAAAATACGTGTTTCAAGTAATTAATTAACATGGTGTACAAATTTTCATTCAAATTTTATTATTTCAAAACTGGCTTCGTGCCTTCTAATCTGATATAGATTACACTATCGAGTTTTGTCCCAAATTGAAAGTCGCCACCAGACGTCGACACTAACCACTGTCAGTGCGGATTCACCTCTGTCCAATTAGATGTAAACATGTCCAATTAAACGTGTCGCATTACAGGTATGTCCAATTAAAAAAATGTCGCATTAAATGTAAATTACTGTATTTTGAAAATTCCCAAAGGAACTGGCAGATTATTTTCCAGCAATGATTAGATCTTTCCGGAACTTTCTCGATGCTGAATGGCATCCTAACGAAAAGAGTTCTGCGCGTGTATGTGTCGATCCTTCGCCGTCCACCTCCTCCAGCACGTTAGGCAACGATGTTGTCTTGTCGATGTCCTCACGAAAAATGAATGTGTCTCACCACCAGAATATCGCTTAAGTATGCTTTTTGTGTGTGATTGAATCGAGAGAAGGTGTGGTTTACAATGGCAATTTGGAAGGCAAACTAGAGGGGAATGAACTCTCTGAGCTCGGAACTTTCGGCGACTGAGCAATAATCGATTGCGGGCGCATACAATATTGGATACGGAAATATCCTACTGATGGGGAAGAATAATCTTCTGAAGCTATCCTGTTAATTGCGATTGATTGAAAAACCACAAAACCAAATGTATTTGGTCACAGTGTTACATGGATAGAAAACATTCAATTAAACTCTTTCACATGAATATATTTTGAAAATTCCCAAAGGAATTTGCAGATTATTTTCAGTAACGATTAGATATTTCCACATTTTCCTCGATACTGGAAGCCCACCAGTGGTTAATGCCAACTCGATAACCATCTGTTAATAGCACTTGATTGAAACATATTTGGTCACAGTGTTACATGGATAGAAAACATTCAATTAAACTCTTTCACATGAATATATTTTGAAAATTCCCAAAGGAACTTGCAGATTATTTTCAGTAACGATTAGATATTTCCACATTTTCCTCGATACTGGAAGCCCACCAGTGGTTAATGCCAACTCGATAACCACCTGTTAATAGCACTTGATTGAAACATATTTGGTCACAGTGTTACATGGATAGAAAACATTCAATTAAACTCTTTCACATGAATATATTTTGAAAATTCCCAGAGGAACTGGCAGATTATTTTCAGTAACGATTAGTTATTTCCACATTTTCCTCGATACTGGAAGCCCACCAGTGGTTAATACCAACTCGATAACCACCTGTTAATAGCACTTGATTGAAACATATTTGGTCACAGTTTTACATGGATAGAAAACATTCAATTAAACTCTTTCACATGAATATATTTTGAAAATTCCCAAAGGAACTGGCAGATTATTTTCCAGCAATGATTAGATCTTTCCGGAACTTTCTCGATGCTGAATGGCATCCTAACGAAAAGAGTTCTGCGCGTGTATGTGTCGATCCTTCGCCGTCCACCTCCTCCAGCACGTTAGGCAACGATGTTGTCTTGTCGATGTCCTCACGAAAAATGAATGTGTCTCACCACCAGAATATCGCTTAAGTATGCTTTTTGTGTGTGATTGAATCGAGAGAAGGTGTGGTTTACAATGGCAATTTGGAAGGCAAACTAGAGGGGAATGAACTCTCTGAGCTCGGAACTTTCGGCGACTGAGCAATAATCGATTGCGGGCGCATACAATATTGGATACGGAAATATCCTACTGATGGGGAATAATAATCTTCTGAAGCTATCCTGTTAATTGCGATTGATTGAAAAGCCACAAAACCAAATGTATTTGGTCACAGTGTTACATGGATAGAAAACATTCAATTAAATTCTTTCACATGAATATATTTTGAAAATTCCCAAAGGAACTGGCAGATTATTTTCAGTAACGATTAGATATTTCCACATTTTCCTCGATACTGGAAGCCCACCAGTGGTTAATGCCAACTCGATAACCACCTGTTAATAGCACTTGATTGAAACATATTTGGTCACAGTGTTACATGGATAGAAAACATTCAATTAAACTCTTTCACATGAATATATTTGAAAATTCCCAAAGGAACTGGCAGATTATTGTAAGTAACGATTAGATATTTCCACATTTTCCTCGATACTGGAAGCCCACCAGTGGTTAATGCCAACTCGATAACCACCTGTTAATAGCACTTGATTGAATCATATTTGGTCACAGTGTAACATGGATAGAAAACATTCAATTAAACTCTTTCACATGAACATTTTCCTCGATACTGGAAGCCCACCAGTGGTTAATGCCAACTCGATAACCACCTGTTAATAGCCGCGCGTGTATGTGTGTGTAGCAATGTCTTCCCAGGGAACCGTTTTTGGCATCACTCTCCTCCTGATAGATTCCCTTCTGGCCTAGGGTGCACAAACAGGCTCTTGGTGACACCGTTCATCCGCGCTTTCATGATAAATAAAGAGCTTCACCGCAACAGCGACAACATGCTCCAATCGCTGTTCAATTAGAACTGAGTGGATTTCCGAGCGCCGCTCGCTTATATACCGATTGGTGATAGCCTGTTTTGAAAGCAATTTTAAGACTATTGAAACAAGTTTTTGGATCAAAAAGTAACAAGTATATAACGCGTAGACATTTTATCTTTCGAATGAAGTGTTTATCATACCATTTCGTTCAGTTGTTTAGGAGCTATTAACGCTCAAAATCTCGGTCTCCGGCGTAACGCTTTCGTTTTCGAAACTTTGATTTTACACCCCGGTATAGAAATGAAAGACGTAGTCCTACGCCAAAACTGCTTAGTATAGACTGTCATCACAAGTGACGTTTTCAGTTACCCCTCAGTATGCTTTAGTAATGCTTATTTAAGGCTGTAACTGAAGCATTTAAAGCAGGGGTTCTCAAAGTAGTCGATACCGACCCCTTGGGGTCAATATCGGTTTCTCAGGGGTCGACGAGATCTTAAGATCGACCCCTATTAAATAACACAAGTTCATATTTGAAACTTCCAAGATACTGCATAAGTTGTGTTACGAGAACCAACTTGTTATAAGAATATAAAATTATAATAGCAGAGAGTATTGTTTTTGTAATTTGTATTAATAATTATTGATTACACCTGATATTTACATAATTGTATGTTTATTTATTGATGCGAAGATTACGTCAAGATGCTATAGGGGTCGATGATATCACTTCGATCTGGAAAAGGGGTCCCTGGCCAAAATAGTTTGAAAATCCCTGATTTAAAGAGTCCTATTTCGCCTTTCTAGCATTATATCCATCCCATATTGGTTTATAGAGTGTAATAAGCATTTATTCAGTATTCTGCATGTGGATACCGTGCTGATTTAAGACCATTTGTTAATGCGTACTGGTTACCTGGGTATAGTCCAATTCTTCGACAAAAACGGAACCTTGATTAGTGTTTTATTAAGATGGGCTGAACGAAAATTCAAATGAATAAAAAGAATGGATGATTGTATTCAAGACACGACCGCTTTAGACGTAGGACTATGCATTCGTTTTATTTATATTGCGTTATACTATGTTGCTTCGATGACCACCAAAGGGGAAGTGAAAATTTCCCTTAGACGAGATATTTATAAGCTAGCGACAGCGTACTTACTGTGCAAGGGTGGAGTTTACATCACAAATATTCTCTTTTCGTTATCTCCTTCGTTGTTTCTATTCTCGTGGCTGCATGAGTTATCCGTTATTGCTAGCACGATTAGGTAAACTCACAAATGGACAGAACGAATGTATGGGAAAATGAATATGCTTCCAATTTTCATCAAATTGAACCATTTTCAGACTATGGAATTGTAATGTATAGCATATCAAATGAATTTTAGAGGTATGCAATTCGTCAAAATCCACTCGCAGCAAAAATAGTTATTAACGTTAACTTTATATCATAAAAACGTGACCTGTTTTCTGATTTGGCACCCTTAATGGAAGACGTAGTCCTACGTCAATAACTCAATTTGTTTATTTCAGCCTTGAAGTTTGGGATAATTATTCAAACGGTATGTAACCGGAAAACCATCGATTTTTAGAAGTGGTCGTGCAAAAGAGCGAGTGAATAGTTGGAGGCGATCTGGCGTAGTGGTAACATCCATAACTCTCACGCTAAAGGTCACGAGTTCAATTCTCACTCCCGACATTCTTCCAAAAATGGAAGTTAAGTGACGAACCTACCAAATGTGTTGAAAGTCACTATAATACAGATAAAAAAAAAGCGAGTGAATAACACAGAGACAAAAGTCTCCATTGGTTACTAAGGACAAAAGTAAGCAAGTGATATTGATAAAAAAGCGAGCGAATTACACTGAGACAAAGGCCTTACCTTTATTGACAACATTGTCGGTCAGTAGTAGCAACTTAATACAAATAATACCTACCAAAAATCCACAAACTCTATCATACTGAAATGTCTTTACATACTTCAAAATGTCTTCAAAATGTCTCCACACCAAATCAAATGTCTTCACAGTGAGTCAAATTCGCGTTGACGGCGGAATTGTGTCGACATCTGGATACGACATTAGTTTGTATGAGGCCAACCCTTCTCTATAAGATTAGTCGGATTAGTAAGGCAGTTTTAAATTACTAAAATTTGTATGAAATTTTTTTCTTGGCGTTATTTACCTACTAGAAGTACGTTGTTCTGACCCTAATTTAAACTAATTTCTATGAATTTTCAGATGTTCTCGCCAAAACTTACCATTATAATATAAAATTATCTTTAGACATAATTTTTGTATGATATTTTTTCACTACTTGCAAGCAAAAGTGATTTTCATTTAAATAGAGTACTAATTTGGCTTGGGAAAACTAATTTTAATTCATATTTTTTATTTTAAAAGCGTGTTCATTTCTTTTGCAAATCCATATTGTCATGCCTACTCCCCCATTTCGTAATACGAAGCTCAATGCCGTCAACGCGAATGTCCTAAAAATGAAGACATGTCTTCAAACCTGACATCTCTGCTCACCCGTACCGGAAATGTCCCACCTTCACCATTAAAATATTGGTTTATACAAGATACGACTCTGTCTTTTTGTAGTTCCTCTGAATATTTGCAAAACACCGTTAATTTCAAATCTTTTCTACGAAGCAGTAGAAACAAGTTTCTTTGCTACTGTTTCTATTGGCTAAAACAGGTCCTAAATCGGATAAAAATGTCTCTGTTACCTATCGCGGAGTGTACTGTTTGTAAGCTACAAACAACATTTTCAGTTCCGTGTTCCAACTGCTGCCACACATATTGTGCTGGTTGTTTCGGTATGCCGAACGACAGCGCAGGGGGCAGAGTCCGACTATTTTCACTGCTTTCTGTCCGACTATGTTTCCGTTGCAAAACCGTGAAGCAGGAGGAAACATCGGAAGTCGAGCAGGAGCAGTGTAGTTCTCACGGAAGGCATTTTAGATTGTTCTGCTTTACCTGTGAAGCGCTACTTTGCGACGATTGTTTTCTTCTGGAAGGAGCTCATATGCGTCACAAAATCGATTTTGTTGATGCGGTTTACAAGGAGAGACGCGCAAATGCCGATCGCATGTTAACTAATTTGCAAAAACTACAAAATCCCGACGTTACACTCTGTGAGAAAAACTTGGAAAGCATTCTCGTCGCAGAACGATCGATTTCGGAAGACGCTGAAGCAATTTACCAGCAATCGAAGCAAAACGTCAAGCGAATCATTAATGCACGGAACCTATTACTCCGGGAGCGGATGGAGCTGCCTGCGAAAAGGCGAAAGTTAAATGACGACTTGTATAGAAAGGTAACTCAGTTACCACGCGTGGAGTTCTTCAAAAAGCAAGCCTCTATCCATCGACAATGCGATGAACTGATTTCATGTATTGCCTCCGAACAATTTGTTCCGACGCAATTTGACGATATTGGATGGTGATTGTTCTTGTGATACATTTGTCTAATCTATAATCAGCTTTCAATTACTTGCAGCGAGTTGGTTCCGTCGTATAAGATGTACACATGCACACTTACCGATTTTCATAGTTCGCTTCACTGGTCACAAAACTGGGTAACCATTTCCGATATCGCGTGGAATATTTCGTTACGTAAAGACGGTAACATTTTTTTAAAAGTGGAATTTTGTGACGACACAGCGAATCGTGAAACGTATAAACTTCTGGTCATCGTTCCCCACGAAGATATTCGGAAGACGATTCGTAAAACCTACTTCCTTAACGGTGAATCTGGCGAGGAGACAATTGCTTCGGTTGCGTTACTTTTGAAGGAGAATTTCATCAATTCGAACGGAGATCTCGTCGTGACAATAGGTATCAGACCAACTAATATTGTTACCGAAAATCGAGTTTTGAAGGTACAGACTCGTGAACTGCAAGACAAAATCAATCAACTGGAAAAGGAACTGTCCTCATCAGAAATAGATTTGCGTTGGTTAGTCATGGTGAAATGTGAAAAGAAATCACATTTTTAAATGTTTTGTTTTCCCCGTTCCAGCAAATTTTACATTATGCACTTCAATTTGAGTATTTCAAAGCAGCTTAAGAAAAATCAAGTGGCACACCATTCGTCACCCGTTTCGGATCGCTCTAGCCGACAGTGGTGTCTCCGGGTGTATCCAATGGATGACACAGACGCGAATCTCCGGGCGTATGTGGTGCTACGCCAAGGTACTCCCACAAGGTGCCGCTACTTCATAGAGCTCATACACAACAATCCCAACAATAGTTTGCGTTTTTGTACCGAAATTTTCTTCGAAAGATTGAATGAAGGCCACGGGTGGCATCACCTCGCAACCCGCGAAAAATTGCTGAGCGATATCGGATACTATCCGAATCAGGTGTTGCGCTTTAGATTTGGAGTGCAACCTATCGATGATTGAGTTTTGGTTCTATTATAACATTTATCAACCCTTTCATTTAAAGAGAAAACGAATATGTGCGTTTTTTATTATCTGGAATAATAAAACCTGTTATGTACCGAACGGTACAATATTCAATGTTTCCTGTGCAAACTTTAATGTTAAGCCATCGAGTACTCATAGTTTTTGGAAGGTTGATATCGGAAGCAAGGCGTTATACTATAGGTGGACCGCAATGTCAAAATTGCTGTTCGGCCATTGCTCGTGAAAAAACAAATCATATCTTTTGGTGACAAATGCATTCGTTGGCAAAATAGCTGCTCGCACTTTACTGTAGGCAGGTAATTTTCTGGATTTTTTCGTATAACAATTTCTCATAATTGCTTCTACTTTTTTCAGATATCTACAATCAACGGTCGAATTAAAAACAGTGCAGAAGGATGTTTTGAGTATATTTTACCTTCTAGCCGCGCAATCAATGCTTTTCTTTCCAAGCAAGCAGCGTTTTAATCGTGCGTGGTTTTATTGAGCATTTAAAAAAGTGTTATTTTTTTTTGTTTTATCATCAGGTCAAAAGCATGAAATAGAATCGTACGTAGTACAAATTTATCGGCACAATCTGATCAAGGACGGAGGCATCATCAAACGGAAACTACGCGAGAAACTTTTCGAAGAGATACAACTGCGCCGCAACACTCGTGTCAAAATGGACGAGTTGGGCTGGGTGTTGATGAACCACGATTTGATAACACGTAATGAGCCAAACCAACAGCATGCCAATAGTAATCGACCAAATAATTTTAAATTCAACATGGAGCGGTTGCGAAACCTACTGGAGCAGCACGAACAGAACAATCACGCTGGTGGGTCGGTTTGATATATTTGTTCCGCTAAAGAATGATCATATTTGTTGATTTTTCAGAGTTGACTTCCAAAAAGCAAAACAAATTCCTGCGTATGCTGGATGCAATTTTACAAAACGACAAAGTTTTGAAGGAAATTAAAGAGATGGTAGTGGCGAATCGACTTCTATCGGAAATTCATTATGTGACTACGGTGGAACGTATCCTGAAACACAATTTGGACCCCTCTTTGCGCTGCTGCTTTGTATGCCGAGAGTATTTCCACACTGCCGATGAGTATACCAGTTATTTCCAAAAATTGCACGGTGAGAAATTTCTTATTGTTGCGGCGGTGGATCGATTTCAGACTAGTCAAAAGTTCAACGTTCTACATCACTACAATGTCCTTAATCCGGTGACAATATTCACGATTTGCAACGTATACCACACAGCCCTAATAAAAAAAACAAGAAAAGACGGGTCTAATATTTTACAATACAGAACAAATCTACCACTTTCCACGAAAGTCGGAGAACCACTATATCGGTTCGACATGGAATGGCTAATACATATAAGGCAGAAAAAAAGGTTTAACTTTGGAATTCAACATCCTATATTTCCTCGTACCATTAAGTTCATGGCGCATTTGATGTCGGTCATCGTAGCTGCTGCTATGGAAATAACGTGAGAATATACCTTGATTTTTCTGAGGTTTCCAATTCGATTGGCCATAGAAAATATTCCATTTATGAAGTCTATCTCCATCTCGGAGAAAAGTGTGGTAAACAATGTCCGGGTTATTTTTCGTTATGAAAACCTTGTTTCCACATCCTTTTACTGCACAATAATACGGCATCTGAAGTAAATAAAATATTCACAATATAATTTTGGCATGATAGAGAACCGCGAGATGAACGATTATCTGTGGAGGAGTTGGACAACAGATTTCTTAGACTTATAGCACTTTTATCACACCAACAAGCTCATCAAATCCTCACGGTCTCCCAAAAATATTGAATAATATATAATATAAATACCTTATTGCAGCTATATTACACTATTTTTCACGAATATATATTTGTTTATTTCTTCCTTCAGTTGTTTTCCTCAGCGAGTTGATATGAAACCATAACCACACAACCAAACAAAAAGTAAATAATTCAGAAAGCTACGTCTCGCTACTCGTCTCACGTATTGTCGTGAAAGTGTCAAGAACGAAACACCTATAGTTTAGCATCTTGATCGGAAGCACGTTCGAGATTGTTACCAGTCATCTTGAACATCATATACTTTTTATATATACAGTGATTTGTCTGTCCAATAAGATGCGAATCATTGTGCTTTAAGAATGTTTATTCAATGAATTATGCAACTCTTTCTGTTTGATTTTTTTGCAGTTTTTGATGTAGGGCCTTATCATTGAACAACGAAGTCCTCCAGGTAAATGGTATTGGCGATCTAACGTACAAATCTACACCTAGGCGGCGCTGCGGTGAAATTGATGATGGTTTTTAATTTTGCCATGTGAGCTTATGGAAGGTTTGTAGTTCTTTCCATAAATTACAATGTTATAATCATAAAAGAACATTTGATTGCGATGAGTTTATAAGAAATTTAATTCTGCGCAATTTTATATATAATATGTTATTTATTTACCTCTTTCAGTAGTGAAAACTATAAAAATGTTGACAATGGTTGAATTAAAGAAGGAAATTCGAGAGTACAATCAAACACAAGTAGAAAAATGCACGATTCCTGCATGTGAGAACTACCTTGGAAAGCCCGGGAGTAAAATATACGTGATTTGTTTTTTAAGTTTAAGGTTACATTCGCATCATTTTCTTAAACCTAAAACATTACATTCGCATCATTCTCAAAAACAAAATCCAGATGTCTCACCGATCGTTTACGTTTTGCGTTAGATCGCCAATTGATCGCCACAAACCGTAATCCATTTTTTATTGAAGTGATGATGTTGCTTCACCTGTTACACATTGATATAAGCGCCTTGGACGGCATTAAGCTACGTGTGCTTTCATTGGGAGTCGAAAATAATGATGGATATTCAGGTGGAATAAACCTGCTTTCAAAATCAAAATTATGAATGGAAATTTACTTTAACGTATCGAGTATTTATTTTATGTGATGAAATAAGAAGTTTTTCCAATATCGCAAAAACATATTGGACGAAAACTGGAACGAACAGGAAATGCATCGACAAATGGTTAGGTGAGTGCCAGAACTACATGTGTTAGGTAATCAAGCAATATAAAGTAAAAACATCATTCAAACTTTTATATTTTTACACTGCACTTGGCCCTTCTGATTTGATAGAGAATAATTTACCTCCCAAGCACTAATATCGCCACCAGATGTCGACACAGTACATTTGTCGTCGCAAATATAAACAAATCAGACTATATAACGCACATCCATCCAAATCACCGCATTCGTGAAACTGGAAACGTTTTTTTTTTATTACAGAGTCAGTTTGGCACTGACACAGTTTTAAAAACGAATTCGCTATATGAAAAACATTCACATACACTGGCAACGGCAACTTCAACTTGACATGACGTGACTTGAACGTGACGTGAATGTTGTATGTGAATCACACTTAACCCGGAACTTCGAGTTTCGAGTTCGCTAATTCCAAAGTGCATTTCTGTGAAATATAACTCCAATCACCGCTTGAACAACCACAGAAGTATCTTCTTCCATAATAATGTAAACAAAACACATTCTTGTCAATTGTAGCGGGTTCACCGCGCGTAAAAGTTCGCTTGTCGCATCGCATCGCGTTTACTCTGGCATACGAGGCAGTTTTTTGCAAAAACCAAATGAACGCAGCCAGTAGAATCGCGTCGCATCGATTGTCGCGTTCACTCTGGCATCAATCTAATAGCGAATTCGTTTTTGTTCAGTTTCAACCCCAGTGCCGTACTAACTGCTGTCAAAACGTTTTTTTATTCACTCAGTTGCGTACTCAGTGTCGCACTAGTTCGCCCCGAAAGCTGCTAGTTTCGCACTGAGATGCTTCACGGGTTGGCACTCGGGTTCACCAATACAACTATACTGAACTGTCAAGTTCCGAGTATTATTTTGGAAAATCTAGAAATGAAGACTATGAAAATGGAAAAGCTACTGCTCTTGCTGTTGTATTATTGGAATCGTAATCCTATTCGGATTCTGATTTTGAAGAGTATAGTCGTGTAGACGGCATTAAGCTCCGTGTGCTTTCATTGGGAGGCGAAAATTATTATGGATATTCAGGAGGAATAAACATGCTCTCAAAATAAAAATTATGAATGAAAATTTACTTTAACGTATCGAATATTTATTTTATGTGATGAAATAAGAGGGGTTTTTTCCGATATCGCAGAAACATTGAACGAAAACTGTGTCTAACGATGATTTTATATTATAATAGTAATTATTTGTGGAACAAACAGGAAATGCTACGACAAATGGTTAAGTGAGTGTCAGGACTACATGTGTTAGGTAATCAAACAATATGAAGTAAAAAATGTCATTCAAACTTTTATATTTTTACACTGCACTTGGCCCTTCTTATCTGATAGAGAATAATTTACCTCAGAATCACTTATATCGCCACCAGACGTCGACACTGTACATTTGTCGTCGCAAATATAAACAAATCAGACTATATAACGCACACCAACAAACCACCGCATTCGTGAAACTGAAAACGTTTTTTTATTACAGAGTCAGTGTGGCACTGACTCAAGCCGGGTTCAGACGGTGCGAGCAAGCATACGAGTCGGTCTAGTCAGTTACTGCAGTGCAGCTACTCACACCGTGTGAACACATCATGCCAGTTATTGTCATGTGTGATCCGGCGTGCGAGCTACTTCAAAGTTTTTTGAATTTACTCGCACTCGCATGCTTCAAAACGTCAAAAACAGAATTTAGCGTTCGAATCAGGGATGCCAAATGTAAAGAAATGTCTCTATTTTTAAGATATTTGAAAATATGCGAAGATATTTATAGACTTGAAAATTATTGGAAAAACAAATAAAACCCTCATAGTTTCTTAACGAAATCATTGTTATTCTGTTTTGCACGCTGGCGGGGCACGCTTTCTTTTTGAGATAGTTTTCTGGAGAATGTCTAATATAGAATCATTATCAGGCACAATTTTCATTCAAAATTCACTCACAACTTGCGAAAAAAAGTAAGGTTCTAAGAAACAGAATACATATTCGATTTAAAAAAGTACATTTTCATTCATTATTTTAATTTTTGACGCGTGTGAATAAAATTTTAAAAAGTCTTCTAGACTATCATTTAAAGCATCACATACTTCCGGAATTATCTTAGCTATGGATGCTTTCGAGATTCTAAAAAATATCGACAACAATCTGAACAATATTCCAGAAGAAAGGCATATCAATGTCATTTATATTATCACTCTTGCAGGTACAGCATCCTTCATGAGTGTATCTTGGCGTTGTATTTGTGGAGCAATTAAATTCAACAGTTTTTCCACTTGTTCAGGTGTTATTCTCAACACTGCTCTGTAATCTCTATAAAATTGTGTAATGATACATTCAACTGAAAACCTAAGATGAAAACTACCAATAAAGAAGTCGATTTCGGACCAATCATTTGACAAATTCGGACCTGATTGCTGTTTCTGACTATTTGATGGACATTTGAAAAATCGCCTGGCATCCCAGGTAAACCCGTGCCGTAGTATCTAGTTTCTCGCCAGCAGCTCACACTATGTGAACGGACAAGGCGAGTCAACCAATTGTCAAGCGAGTCCACCGGGTCAGTAGCTGCTCATTGTCAAGTCAGCTACTAGCAACGTATAAATGGGCCTTCAGTTTTAAAAACGAATTCGCTATAAATTGTTGCACCTTCTATAATATACATGTTGGTTGGCAATATCGGACCACCTATTCTGAACACTTGATAAAAAGCACGTTAGATTTTTGACATCCACTGCTTCAGTTCATTTGTGTACATATTTTGGGAAATAGTTTACCATCAGTTCGAAATACGTGAAGTTATTACAATTCTTGCACTTTAAAATGAATCGTGCGTCTAGAAAAAATAAATCCGCATGGAGGAAAAACATCGATATAACAGATGTAGACACATTCCTTGAAGAACAACGTCAGGACGAGCGTGTCGGGTGCGAATTTCAGCAGATAGATTCCCAATCAACCTTTTAATGTTTTTTTTCTTTCATCCAGTCACATTGCAGATAAATCAAACGATGACCTGTTCTGTTTGGACGTGAGCAAGAATTCGCCCAAATCCAATTTAAAATCTATTCGCAAAAAGAAATTCGCTGAACGTCCAAAGTCGCTCTCTTCGCTAGAAAATGCTTCCAAAGTTTCGGATCCGATAGTGAAACGGAACATCATTAGCAATGCGAGTAAATTGTCTCTGTTGGCAAAGAAGGAAGCAAAAAGTAAAGAGAGGAAGTTTCCATCCAGAGCGCTGAAGAAAACGCAACAATTGAAGGATATTTGGGAGGAAGAAGATTCATCTTTAGGCGAACTAAAAAATGAATGGTTCAATGAAAATGTTGTTTTGCACCATCTGAAACAAACCGGGAAACCCAAAGTAAAGGTGGCCGATTCCACACATGCAAAACCCTATGAAATTCCGTACGTTTCGAACGTTATACCTTAATATACGTTCATCAATCGAAACAATTTTGCTCCATTACAGAAATGTCGAACTGCCCGCAGGTGGAATCAGCTACAACCCATCCATTGATGACTACAACACTTTGAAGCAAGCGATAATTGAAAAAGAGAAACAAAAAATTAAAGCTGAACGGCATCTTGATCGTGTCATCACACAAAAATTCGGTGTAATGTCCAAAGAACAGCGGGATAAGCAAGTGCTGATGGAAATGTCTGAGGGACTGTTTGATCAAGAAGGTAAGCAATGGTGTAATACACACAACATTATTTCAATTGGGAGTCTATCAACAAACTTACGTATTTTGCTTGTAGAAAAAGAAGTCGTAACCAATGAGGACGAAGAAGACTATGCTGCTATAAATTTGCCGGTTGAAAACAAAAAGAAAGATCGCCGGGCAAGAAATAGGAAGACACGTGAAATCGCCAAGCGAAATGCAAAGGTTTCTCTGGACATTGAATTGAAAAAGCTCAAGGATATTAACAGGTAATGTAAAAGATCAAGCTTGAATTTAGTTTCAGACAAATAAGTCAAATTTTCCAGGATGGCTGAGCTTAATGGGGATATCAATAAAAAACAAAAGATCACCAAGAGAAAACAGGAAAATCGAACAGTGCGATTGGAAGAGAAACGAAAGATGCCTGGTCGGGTAGCCTACCTTAAATTCGAAGAAGCAGAGCCTGACTTCGCTGAGCCGGCCGATCTCACGGACAGTTTAAGGGGGTTAGTCTCCAGCAGAAGTCTTCTCGCAGATCGATACAAGAGCTTCCAGAAACGTACATTGATTGCACCGAAGAAATATCGTGATGGAATACCTCGCTCGAACAGATCTACGCTTAAGAAGTGGAAACGTTATGTGCTGGATTCCCACAAAGAAATTTAGCAAATATTTCTTTTTAATCTTATTTCTAATTGGTTGGATGAATAAATGAAATATGTTTCTTTGTCTACATTCGTTTACTCAGATTTTGTTATGATTTACATGTTGCTATCCTACTGTAATGCAAGTCTTGCGAGCTACACAGGAAGTCAGCATTTAAACACTCAGACCCCTTCGGATATATTGAGATTTCGCATGAGGGCAGTCATTTCATGGAGGGTAAGAACTTTTGAAACAACCCAATACGTATTGTGGTAATCCCGATTCGGAGATCATAATATCTCCTATAAAACCTAACTCATTTTGGAATGGTTCAAACTGTTTTGTTACTGGGGTTTTCCAGATTCCAGCACGAAGACATTCTCTAACTGCAGAAATCTCTGGATCATCACGTGAAGCTTCCTCAATTTCGTTAACATCCATCGCCATAGATTCTTGAATTGCCAAAATCATGAACTTGTTGTCCTTTTCGAAGTCATCAGAACCAACCGAGACAAAGAGTCTGCAATGTTTCCGCTTCCTTTACGGTACTTCACCGTGAATCTGAACGATTGTAATCTCAAGACCCATCGTTCGATTCTTGCGCACGGCGTGGATGATGGACTGAAAATTACTTCAAGTGGTTTATGATCAGTCTCCAGTTCGAATTTTCTGCCAATCAAATATTCAGAGAATTTTTCTACTGCCCATACCAAGGCCAAAGCCTCTTTCTCCGTTTGGCAGTAACGTTTTTCAGTATCAGTTAAGCTTTTACTAGCATAGCTGATTATACGTGGACAATCATCAGTGTGATCTGTAAATTGTACAAGAACTGCACCCAAAACAACCGGGGAGGCATCAGCTACAACCCTTGTGCGGAAAGAATCATTAAAGAAAGCAAGAGTGCTAGCATTCGATATCAACTGTTTTAGCTTCTGAAAACTTCTTTGATGTTCATCCGTCCATTTAAATGGTTTGTTAACTCAGATTAGTTCTCGCAATGGAGCAGTGATTGTTGCTAAATCAGGTATGAATTTTCCAACATATGTAGCTAAACCAAGAAAGCTTCTCACTTCGTCTGAGGTACGAGGTTCACGAAACTTTTTTAAAGCTTGAATTTTCTGATCGGTTGGTCGTATTCCATCAGATGAAATAACATGACCAAGAAACTCGAGTTTTTGGACTTTGAATATACATTTATCTTGATTCAGCATAATGTTATTATCTTTTAATACGGATAAAACTTTGGCTAGAGCAATATTATGCTCTTCTTCCGTTTCTCCGAAAATGAAAATGTCGTCAATATAATTAATGACATTTTTACACCCGGCCAAAATTTGCTCCATAGTTTTTTGGAACATTTCTGGAGCGCAAGAAATGCCAAACATAACCCACAATCCAATCGACGAAAAAAACATCGACCTAACAACGACCGTAACGCTGTTACCTATTCACGATGACGACGATGAGGTATCGACATCTGGATACGACATTAGTTTGTATGAGGCAAACTATTCTCTATCATATTAGTCAGCCCGAATCAGTTTATATTTGCTAAAATGTGCATGAAATTTTTTTCTTGGCATAATTTTTTCTACTTAAAGTACGTTATCATGACCCTAATTTGAATTATTTTCTATAGACGTTCAGATATTCTCAAAAAAACTTGTCATTATAATATAAAATTATCTCAAAACATATTTTTTATGACGTTTTTTACCACTTGCAGGCAATGGTGATTTTCACTTACATAGAGTACTAATTTGATTAAGTAAAAATCATGTTCATTCATAATTTTCATTTTAAAAGTGTATTCATTCCTTCTGCAAATTCATACTGTCATGCCTATTTCCCAATATCGTCAACGCGGATAGTTCGTTAGTCAAAAAAAACTGAATAATAAAACAAACCAAATGGCATCACTGGTGGTTCTTTTTTCCACTCCGCTAAACTGTCATCTCAAACAAAAACAAATGGATCATACAACTGGTGAGTATGAAATATATTTCGGCTTTTTAATTATTAATTATTTTATCTTGTCTTATCAGCTATGAATACATTCGACTCGTTTGCTTCCATCAATCGGTAAGTGAGAAAGATGATTTCTCCCATCACCACAGTGCGGATTTCCACTTCTATCACAGCAGCCAACAACATCCATTTTCCTGCAGCAGTAACCTCCAACCCCTGTTGGCAACGCCGGGGGACAGCATCAACAGCAGCAGCAGCAGAATTTGACCATGGTATGGTATTGCGAAGAACTTTCCCCATTAGAGGTTCCGTGCTTCGCGCACATTCAAAAATCCTCTTCAGACACGAAAACTCAACGACAAGGAGGTATTTATCAACTTGCTCAGCTGAATTACCACCCCGGAGGAACCCGAATGCACTGATTCCGTAGTATAGTAGAATGAAAATAGGCGAGGTAAGCGAACGTAATCGCATGAAATTTTAATTTTCGCATTTTTATCCGGATCATACAACTGGTGAGTAGGGAATTCATTTCTGCTTTTCACTTACTAATCATTTTATTTTGTTTCAGCTATGAATACATCCGACTCAATCAATCGGCGAGTGAGAAAGATGATTTCCCTCATCACCACATTGCTTATTTCCTCTTCTGTCACACCAGCCAACAGCATCAGCTTTCCCGCAGCAGTATCCTTTAAGTCCAGGGTGTTATTCCGGGGAACAGCATCAACAGCAACAGCAGCAGGACCTGGCCATCGATAGTATTTCGAGCAATTTTCCCCATCGGAGATCCCGTGCTTCACGCATATTGAAGAATCCTCCTCAGCCACATATCTGTGTCATCAAGGGCAAGGAGGTATTCATCAATGTACTCAGTCGGATTTGAATCGTCAATCCAGACAACCCGGATGCACCGATTCCATTATATACCTTATTTTTATTATACATGGTTTTTTATTATTTTTCTTCAATAAAATGATTAAAAACGATCAATGTATTTCCTTTTCATTTTCAATAACAAACCAATCCAAACAAGCGGCAAGCAGTGCTGGAAGCAGCGCTGCAAGCAGGTCGACGCCTTGCACATGTTGGCGAAAAAGTGGCGTCAAGTTGTTCGATGAATGCATATGAAAGGTCGATAACTCGATTGCAAGGTGGCAGCATTTGAGGTCGATTGTTGACATTTCATCGACCCGATCTTGGCAGGCAAAACGGAATGTGGGAAGTCTTTTGTATCTGTGCGACTTACCTCGACGAGAGTCCGTAAAAGAGTCCGTGTAGTGATCCCCGATAATCGTTCGATTAATCGATTAATCGAATACTTCCTACAGAAAACGATTATTAATCGAACGAATACTGCACAACCAATAATCGAAGCGAACGAATAATTTACGTCGATTAATCGATCCAAACCCAGAGAGAAAAAAAAGTACGGCCGCTGCAGTTTTATCCTGGAAATCAATTATTATCTTTGATGCTCAACTAAGTTCATAACGATGCTCAATAGCGTTAACGCGAATTAAGCTTCGTTTACGACTTTAGGGGAGCGTAAAAGATAATAATTGATTTTCAGGCGGAATGAACACTTTTTTGATTCCATATGGCTTTCTAGCAAATGAGAAATATTAGTCTAACTAATTATTTCTCTCAGTGTGACGATTAATCGATTAATCGATTATTTGGGGCGATTAATCGTATCGAATAACAAACTGCTGAAAACTATTCGATTAGCTGATGAACGATTAATTTCAAAAATCAGGGATCACTAAGTCCGTGAATGGTTGGTGGGGAGATGCTCGGGTCGTGTGTGTGAATTGAGGCGTTACTCGTTTAACGGCTTTGTACTACTCCGCTTGCAACGGTGGATGATGGTACTAGCATAGTTAAGCTCCATTCACAATAGCGTTTTATATGCCACACAGTATCTATACAACCCTTTGTGGCATATGAAGGTTGTAATAAAACGTGATTCTTCAGCTAACTCAATCTGGTAAAATGCATCCTTGATGTCAAGCCGACTGAAGTATTTGGCTGTCTTCAAACTTGGAAGGAAGCTTTCAAACGTGGGCATCATATGATGTTCTCTCATGATAGCCTGATTGGCACGCCGCATATCTACGCAAAGACGAAGATCTCCATTATATTTGACAGTGGTTACCAACGGTGAAACCCACGGCGCTGCTCCTGACACAGGTTCGATGATATCTGCTACGATTAATTGGTCCAGAGTTCTCTTCGATTCGACTCAGGAGTGCAATCGGAGGACGTCTGACTCGCTGAGCTATTGGAGCAACGTCTCTGTTGATTGGAATAATCAGCTGAACATTTTTTATTTTCGGAAAACGTCTCGCTCCAACTGACACAATGCTGTTTATGGACAAGTTTGGTTCTTGCAGTCCGATTTTTAACACGCCAAGGAGTTTGCGGTGTCCTTTCCCAACAGCGGTTGAGAACCTCCATCGACGACGTAGAAAATAGCTGTTTCCTTCCGCTGATCGTTTTTATTCCCAACAACAAATGTTGTCTCAAGAACATGTGACATAACTAAGGGTTTCGTGTTACGGCCATACGCACGCAGAATCGTATTTGGGATTTGTTTCGGTTTCCAGCTTTTAACTCCTTGCTCAAGCATGCTTTGCCAAGTGTCGTCATCGATTATGTTCTTGCTGCTACCGGAATCAATTAGCATCTTAATAAGTACACCTCCAACGTTAACCCAATAGAATTCAGCTCCATCACCAATATGGTAAATGAAGCTCGAACTATTTTCATTCTCTGTTGTTGATATCGCTCGTACATTATCTGTTTTTACTTTCTTACGAGCTGGATATGGAATTGGATCTTCATACCTACGTTTCGTCGTTGACCGACACACTCGAGCGAAATATCCAAACTTACGACATTTTTCGCATTGCTTATTACGAGCTGGGCACTGTTGAGCATTTCCGTAATGGTTCCTTTGTCCACATCGATAACAATATCCATTCGTTGGCTTGCCACTTGCCAATTTTTTTTATGTTATTGTCACATAATTAACATAAAAAAAAACAATTTTCAGCATACAATCCGTCGCCTACTGAGCGTTTCTGATGGAGAGTTGGAACATCAATCCCTTCAAATTCAGTCATCTTCCAGATTCGCAAGTTCGTAAAGAATGGTTGCGATGGAAAAGAAATTTCGAAGTAATAGAACGCAAAAACAACCTCAACGGTTTTTTTTACCTTTCCGTTCCAATTCAAATCGACGGCTTCAGGTAGCGGCTTCACGTCTTTCCTTGCTCACGTGCAACGGATTCTGTTCTTTTCTGCTCACATGCAGCGGATAAAGCGCGATTCACATACAACATCCACGTCACGTTCACGTTCCGTCACGTCACGTTGCGTCAATTATTCTACCATGAAATTCTTATTGGAGCATTCACATATCCCAGCAACGGCAAGTCGAAGTTGCCGTTGCCGGTGTATGTGAATGTTTGCATAAGAACTGCTTGGAAGAATAATTGACGCAACGTGACGGGACGGAACGTGAACGTGACGTGGATGTTGTATGTGAATCGCACTTAACACGCCTTTTTTTCTGCCTTTACCCAGCGGCTAATGCCTTGATTTCAAGCAGCGGCTCGACGCCTATCCCTGCTCTACAGCAGCGGAAATAACCTTTTTCTGCTTATTGCAGCGGCTGTTGCCTATTTTCTGTTACCACAAATTTTTAACAGAATCTTAAAAACTGTCAATTCGTATTTTAATATGTTTGGGAGGCGATCTGGCGTAGTGGTAACATCCATGCCTCTCACGCTAAAGGTCACGAGTTCAATTCTCACTCCCGACATTCTTCCAAAAATGGAAGTAAAAGTGACGAACCAGCCAAATGAGTTGAAAGTCACTATAATACAGTTAAAAAAAAAATTTTAATGTGTGCTCGCTCTTACCTTTAAAGTGCGAAGAGTACGTTTCCGCTCCTCGTCGCCAGATGTGGTAATCCCGATTCGGATAAGGTATAATATTCGGAGATTTGGTTTCCCAATCACTGAACACGTCTTACACTTCCGGAACTATCTTTATTCTGCCTTTCTTTTTTACAATTCATCTCAAAGCCTACTAATATTTTATAATGAATAGCACACGTATATAGAAGGCTTGGTTTATTTTAGCCATCTGAGTAGGTTTATTGAACGAATGCTCCAGTCCGTTTTCCGCCAGTTGGAAAGCGAATTGATGGAGTGTAAGTCTTACCTTGGTTGATTTTTTTTCATAGATATTTCTGGAGTAAAAATGAGAAAACTCACCACTGATTGGATAAACTGGAAGAAAAGTGATGGTAAAACACTCACGTAACGAAAAATTCCCCCAAAAATTACTCGATAACAACGAGAACCTTATTTTCTGCAGACAAAACTTTACATCGAACTGCTCTTTTCACATTACTTTTTTGTTTTTATTTACAATTTTAACAGAAGGCCACCTAGGTGTACACAGTAAGTATCAAAGGTATTGATACACTGTTTGTACATTATTAAAATTTAGGGCCTGATTCTCGAATACACTTCACGTGGAAACGAAGGGCCTGATTCTCGAATACACTACGAATACACTTCACGGTGGAAACGGTATGAAACGCATTCGCGATGACAACGGTACGGTGTCGACATCTGGATGCGAGATTAGTTTCCCACTAAATTTATCATTATAGAATCTAATTATCTTCAGATTAAATTTTTGTATGAGATTATTATATCACACGAAGAAAACAAAGTTTTCCACTCACATTGAATACCAGTTTGATACGAAGAGGTTAATTTTCATTAAAGATTTTTTATTTGAAAAGTGCTCATTCTGCCTGAAAACTCATCATTATCTTCGACACTTCACTAACTCGTAAAACGTAGTTCAATGGCGTGCCGTTTATTTCGTTTCCACCGTGAAGTGTATTCGAGATTCAGGCCCTTAAAATAAAAATGTAATTTATCAATCATACATAGGTGTCCATCTTTCCCACTCTGTCCGTTTTCCCCAACCTTCCCCTATATAAGCATTTCTGAAACGTTTTTCAAAAGACAAGCAGGGATGCCAGGTGATTTTATCAAATATTTTCACATGGTACACTCTTAGGAAAAAAATAGTATATATGACGATTTTTTGGTAAATATTACCAATGATTGATCAATTTTTGCAATACGAATTATTCGTACATATTACTCGATAACATTGGTAAACAAATGTCAAATGCAAAGTATAACCCAGTATAAGCTCAATGCCATGATGATATAACTAAAGGATTACTCTAAAGAAACAATTGGTATATCAGTTTCATAGTTATATCATCAGGGCATTAAGCATTTCAGATTATTATTACAGAGTGTCCTAAATATGAAGCTGTCCGAAATATGACTCAGAACGGTATATACTTGTAGATTTTTTCCTTGGAGAAGATTGAAAAAGGCAAGTGAATGACCCCGAGGCCAAAGTCTCCATTAATTACTAAGAACAAAAGTAAACAAGTGACACTGAAAAGCGAGCGAATGACACTGAGACAAACGCCCTACTTCTTTTGACGATATTTTCAGCCAATAGTTAGAATTTAATGTAAATAATATCTCTCCAAAACCCTCGTTCGCTATCATACTGCAATGTCTTCACATATTTCATAGTGCCTCCAAAATGTCTTCACAGTAAGTTGAATGTTTTCAAAATGAAGACATTGAAGGCTCGTGTCCGAATAAATACAAATTACGTTAAATCAATTTTTTTAATTCAACGTTTCCCCTTCGGGGGATTTTCTCAAACAAATAGCGAATTCGTTTTTCGTTCAGTTTCAACCCCCGTGACGCACTAACTGCTGTCGAAAGGTTTTTTTATTCACTCAGTTTCAACCTAGTGTCGCACTAGGTGTTACGGACCCAGTAAAATGATTGAAATGATTGACGAAAACAAATTTGTTTGTAAACAGATTCAGGCGTACATATGTTTTGACTCAGCCTGGGTCTGTATGAGATAAGTGCAAGCGCATAATTTATGACGCTCACGAAAATAGAATCAGGCAAGAGAAGCCATAAAGATCATGAAAAGCAATAAACCCTCCGGGGGAAAACACAATCAAGTGGCTTAGGTCTTCCTTCCACGGCAAATACAGATGCCGATGCGAATGGAAGAATCATAAATAAATAAAAAGGATCTCAAGATAACATCAGACGGCGTGTAGACGCACTTGTTTACTTTAGATTCTTGTGGTAGCGTAGATTAGCCGCTGTATAGAAGGGATAGGAGGCCGCAACTGAAAAATTCCTCGGCTGGCAATCTTATCTGCTTGAACCCGCCTTTCGGGTATCAAATATATACATATGAAACACGAGGCGAGAGTACTCGATATGGACCACCAAAGGATGATGTTTTACGATAGGCGTAAACATGCGCAAAGCGCACTAATTTGTTTAGGCCCCGTCCTCTTCGGCGCACCAGAGATAACCGCGAATGACGGAAGAAGCATAGGACCGCAAACAAGTGGAAAAGTTCCATGCGGTAAATACAGATAACCGATATGTTTCGGTTATCTGAATCGGAAACAGCTGGGAAAAATCCCACGCTGAGAAATTCGAAGGCAGATAACCACGTGGTTGGTTTTCTGTGAGAGTAGATTGTTCTCTCCCTTAAAAACATGTATATATAGTCTGGAAGAAATAAACCAGTTCAATTCAACAATTCAATTCAGAAAGATCAATTTCTGATCCGAAACCACCTACCAGCGTTGGCAACCAGGCGCCACGCATCAGGCCAAAGCTCCTAACAAGGAAGGAGCTCAAAAAAATAAAGGTATACAAAAACCACCGAACAAATCCCATATCCAAAAGCAGATTACTTGCTTCGATTCGACGGACCGCACTGGAGCCGGCTGAATTCGGAGTTTTGTGGCTGCCCTAGCCGGGATTTGTTCGCTCAAGGGGCTTGTCCCATTAAAGCTAAAAAGTCTTGCCAGGCAAGCATCTAGGGGAGTAATTCCCTTAGATTTTTTACACTAAGTTCGCCCCGAAAGCTGTTAGTTTCGCACTGAGATATTTCACGGGTTGGCACTCGGTTTCACCAATATACTGAACTGTCAGGTTTCGAGTATTGTTTTGGAAAATCTAAAATAAAGACTATGAAAGTGGAAAACCTGCTGCTTTGGCTTTTGTATTATTGGAATCGTAATCCAATTCTGACTCTGATTTTGAAGATTATATTCGCGTAGACGGCATTAAGCTACGTGTGCTTCCATTGGGAGGCGAAAATAATTATGGATAATCAGGTGGAATAAACATGCTTTCAAAATCAAAACTATGAATGAAAATTTACTTCAATGTATCGAATATTTATTTTAAGTGATGAAATAAGAGGTTTTTTTTCGATATCGTAGAAACATATTGAACGAAAACCTTGTATAATGATGATTTTATATTATAATAGTAATTATTTGTGGAACAAATAGGAAATGCATCGACAGATGGTTGAGTGAGTGGCAGAACTACATATGTTAGGTAATTAAACAATATGATGTAAAAAATTTCATTCAAACTTTTATATTTTTACACTGCACTTGGCCCTTATGATCTGATAGAGAATAATTTACGCCATCATAATATCGCCACCAGACGTCGACACTGTACATTTGTCATCGCAAATATAAACAAATCAGACTAGAACGCACACCAACAAACCACCGCATTCGTGAAACTGAAAACGTTTTTTATTACAGAGTCAGTTTGGTACTTTAATATTTAGCGGTAAGGAACAAAACTACCACTTCTCACGAAAATATGAGAATCACTATATCAGTTTGGCATGGAATGGCTGTATATGCAGACCGGAATGAGTTTCCCCAAAACAGATTCCAAAACTAAGGAGTCTGGGGAAATCAGCATTATATGCAAATATATGCTAGGTACGAGTACTTTTGTACCCGCATGCATTCTTGTCCTCCGGAATGTGTGCGTACTTCAAAAGCGGTGGGAACACAACGCTTTCGCTCGGTTATTCAAGATCGCATTGGGAGATATCCCTTAACACTCCTATACACGCGCATAGGTATGTGAGACCGAGAAATCAATCATTCGTTCATTTCTCAGAAAACACTACGACTTTGCGATTCTCTGTAGCTTCTTTATTCGTCGTGACCTCTTTCCTATTTTCAAATATTGTTTAATGAAATGTATAAATTATGATAGTGGCGTGGAATATTTATTGAATATAATGCATAAGATCATTATCGGACTATTCTTATTTGATGTTGGTCCTTTTTGTCACCGGATTGAAAGGATTCATATATTATTCGGTGCTATAGTCATAAGTGCAAAAACAACAAATGTTTGATTTTCATATAGTTATTCACTAAATAAATGGTCACACATATACACGCTTACGAAAGAATTGCGCTTGTGGAATAATTGTAAACTGCAAACTATAAACTTATCGGTGGCTTATGGTTATTTTATTCAGTTACAGTTTCGGGGATATTTTTTATAATATATGAGCTGAACTATATCGACAAGAAAACAAGTCGCAGGAAGTTCCTATAAATCCTTTTATTTCATCTTTTTGTGCCCCATCTTAGTTCGTGGTTTACCAAGAACACAGAGACAAAGAATATTAGAAATATGAAAACATGAAATTTCAGAACCTTTATCATCTGATAACTATCTAGAAGGTCGTTATACATTCTTTTATGTTTGTCTCGAGCATGTAGTTATGGTATGTTCTCATTCTTACACCAATGGAACCACAATCGATTAATACGTTTTTATGTTATTTTATAGCTCTTTATACTTCCATGGATTATATTTAGTTGCTTACTTCCAGTTAATAACAGGAAAAAAGTCGAATTTCGATATTTGTGTTGGAGTATCAAAAATTACTCTGTTTTGAGGAGGCTTAATTAGATGACTATTAAGGCCCATTTATACGTTGCTAGTAGCTGACTTCACAATGAGCAGCTACTGACCCGGTGAACTCGCTTGACAAATGGTTGACTCGCCTTGTCCGTTCACACAATGTGAGCTGCTGACAAGAAACCAGATACCACGACACGGGTTTACCAGAGATGCCAGGCGATTTTTCAAATGTCCATCAAATAGTCAGAAACAGCAATCAGGTCCGAATTTGTCAGATGATTGATCCGAAATCGGCTTCTTTATTGGCAGTTTTCATCTTAGGTTTTCAGTTGAATTTATCATTACACAATTTTATAGCGAAACACACGCTGGCCGTGTTTAAAAATACTTTGTGCTGAATTTATTTTATACTGAAGGTACTATCCGAAAAAAGCAGAAAGAAAAAAGGATTCGGGCCAGAAATTGGATGCAAAGAAAAGAAGCAACAAATACAATATTGAAGTAACTCTACAATGATGATCTCCGAGAGTACAGAGCAGTGTTGAGAATAACACCTGAAAAAGTGAGAAAACTGTTGGATTTAATTGCTCCACAAATATAACGCCAAGATACACTCATGAAGGATGCTAAACCTACAAGAGTGAAACTAGAAATGATGTGCCTTTCTTCTGGAATATCGTTCAGATTATTGTCGAAATTTTTTAAAATCTCGAAAGCATCCATAGCTAAAATAATTCCGAAAGTATGTGGTGCTCCAAATGGCAGTCTAAAAGATTTTTCAAAATTTGATTTATTTCGCATTGACAGCAGCTTCGTGTACCAATTTGTGAAATAAAAATGTTAGTAGATTTGCAGGAGCAATTAATACGCCTCAAAAACTAAAATAATGAATGAAAATCTACTTTTTCTAAATCGAATATGTATTCTGTTTCTTAGAACAATACTTTTTTGCAAGTTTTGAGTGAATTTTGAATTAAAATCGTGCCCGATAATGATTTTATATTTAGATCCCCAAGAAAACTATTTTTAAAAAAACGTGCCCCGTCAGCGTGCAAAACTAAATAATAACGATTCCGTTTAGAAACTATGAGGGTTTAATTTGTTCTTCCAATAATTTTCAAGTCTATAAATATCTTCGCATATTTTCAAATATCTTAAAAATAGAGAAATGTAAAGACAATGTCAAGATTTGGCATCCCTGATTCGAGCGCTAAAATCTGTTTTTGACGTTTTGAGGGATGCGAGTGCGAGTAAATTCAAAAAACTTTGAAGTAGCTCGCACACCGAATCACACATGACACTAGCTGGCATGATGTGTTCACACGGTGTGAGTAGCTGCACTGCAGTAACTGACTAGACCGACTCGTATGTTTACTCGCACCGTCTGAACCCGGCTTTAGGCAAGGCGCAAATTGAGACGCATATAGCGCGAGTAACTTGGCGCGATATAGCGCCTGTTTTTGTGGCTAATGAAAACAGATAGAACGGCGCAAATTGGCCAGATGACGCGAGATGGTGGAGCGCTCGTGAGACACGACTGATGCGCGACGCTGTGGCTGAACCACAGTTTCTCGTGCTGGTTATGCCGGTTGTGGTAGTTGTGTTGGTGAACAATCATATAGCGCCGTGGGTTTGACACTGTATGGCTGTACTGGTCGTGTGATTGTGTTAGTAAATAAATATATCGCGCAACATGTGACAATATCGCGTGACATGTTATTTACACCAAACTGCGACTCAATATGCGCTCCACCACGCTACGTTTGTGGCACGTATGAGTCGTGTTGGTAGTTTCGCGTTCTCTTACGAGCGCTATACGCTTCTCAATTTGCGCCTAGCCTTAAAATTGAATGAAGATGAAGAAAATATATTTTCTGAAGTTTTTTCATTCAATTATATTCTCTTCCTCAAAAAAATACCAATAAAGCCAAGAAATACTCAATAGCAATATTACAGAGAAAATCAACTTTCGGTCTGTGACACCGTGAGCGAGTATACGAGGTATGATTTTGCGCGCGGGTATAGGAGGGTTAAATTCTTCACGGTAGATCAAATATCTTCAGAACTGGCATCTCTGTTACAAAGAAACATTGTAGATTTTACAAATCGCCACAGAACGGTTTCAGCTTATTGGCCCACCATACTCTAGGCACCATAGCTTTGAGGCAGTTGAAGAAAGTTTTTTTTTCCTGATACAGTTTTCTCAAGTGTTGATTCGCTAAAGCAGATTCGAACCCGAACGAAAATGTCTCTCATTCTTGCACCGGCATGCACTATTTGTGCAAAAACAAAAATTTCAATTTCGTGTTCGAAATGCTGCCACATTTATTGCGCTGATTGTTTCGGTATACCGAACGATAGCGCTGGAGAAAAAATGCGACTGGTTTCGCTGCTTTCAACCCGACTTTGTTTCCGATGTAAGCCCGTGAAACAGGAGGAAAATCCATCTGAGAACGATGGAGAACAGTGCAGAGTTCATGGAAAATATTTTAGATTGTTCTGCCTCAGCTGCGAAGAAATACTTTGCGACGATTGTTTCCTTTCGGAGGGAGCACATATGCGTCACAAAATCGACTTTGTCAAGACCGTTTACAAGGAGAGACGAGCAGAGACCGAGCGGAAGTTCACTCTTCTGCAAGAATCACAGAGTCACAATGTTGAGCTATACGAGAAAAATTTGGAAAGTATTGAAGCCGCGGGACAGTCGATTTTGGATGAAATTGAAGTAATTTACGAACGAACGAAGCAAAGCGTCAACCAATTCACTAAGGGACGAAAATGTGTACTTGAGGATCAGATGGAGCTGCCTGCCAAAAGGCAGAAGCTAAATGACACCTTATATAAACTGGTAACTCAGTCGCCACCGGTTGAGTTCCTCAAAGAGCATGCCTTTGTTAACTGGCAGTGCGATGAAATGATGTCCTGTGCTACTCCCGATCAGTTTGCTCCTATGCAGTTTGACGATATTGGATGGTAAGCGTTGAATATATTTGGTCGTTCATGAATTAATGATTAACATCAAATTGCTTCAAGCGAGTTGGTTCCCTCGTACGAGATGCACACGTACACTTTGGCTAATTTCAATCTTTCGGGGTACTGGTCACATAATCGGACGATTTCCGATATTCCGTGGAACATTTACCTGAGCAAAAAAGATAATCTTTCCATCAGTGTCGATTCTAATGTTGATGCTGCAAATAATAAATCGTACAAAATGGTTGTAATCGTTCCTCACAACGATATTCGGAAGACGATTCAAAAATTGTTTATTCTTAATGGAGTATCCAGAGAGCATAGTATTGCATCGGTCTCATTACTTCAAAACGAGGAATTTATAAACTCAAGTGGAGAGCTCATACTGAAAATAGGTATCAGATCAACTAATATAGTCGTCGAAAATCAGGTTTTGAGAGCACAGAAACAAGAATTGAAACTGAAAATCGATGAACTAGAAAATCAGTTGTCATCACCGGAACGAGATATCAATTGGTAAGTCGTAACGAAATAGAAAATACAACCGCCCTTACAAAAAAGTCTTTTTTTTTCAGCAAATTTTACATTATGCACTACAATCTGAATTTCTCAAAGCAGTCGAAGAAACATCAAGTGGCACACCATTCGGCAAATCTTTTGGATCGCTCTAATCGACGCTGGTGTCTTCGAGTGTATCCAATGGATGTCGCAAAGACAAACACGAATCTTAAGGCGTATATAGTGCTGCGCAAAGGCGCTCGCACGAAGTGTCGTTACTTTATTGAACTCATGCACGACAATCCCAGAAATAACGTGCTTCTTTGCGCGGAAAGTTTTTTCGAATCGTTGAATACTGGCTACGGATGGAATGCTTTTATAGATCGCAAAAAGCTGCTGAGCGATGTTGGGTACTATCCGAATGGGGTACTGCGCTTTAGATTTGGTGTACATCCGATTAATAAGTGATTGTTAGGCCAGATTGTCATTAGTTTCATCACCATTCATTCGCAGAGAAAATAAAGTTGAACAGTTTATTGTTGGTTCTATTCAGAAATACTAATAAAATTGTTATGTATCAGTTGGTACAAAATACAGCATTCGGTTTAATGTTTTAGACTAAAATGTATCCGATTTTGTGACATTGAACCCTTCAACAAAACACAAATCAAATACTATGGGAGTTATTCCGAGCGTCAAGTCGGTATAAATGAAATTTTTCCTTCCAGAGTTACAAGACAATTCTCATCTAAATTTAAAGACGCGTCCACATTACGCCAATCGGCCTTGGCCGTCCGGTAAAGCCGACTAAATGTGGACGTACCGCCCGGGCTTGCCGACGTGCCGAAAACCGACTCGAATCAAACCGAACCCAACCCGAAACAAGTGGGTCCGGTTCGAGAAAGTCGAACCAAAACAAAACGAAGTAAATTAGCGTTGACGACATAGGGCCCTATTCCAGAAAACGAGACGAGCAATTCGTCTCGGCTTCAGTCACTATCGAGACGAGCAAAATATCTTATTCCAGTACACGAGTTTCATTGAAATGTTTTATTTGGTAAACTGGAGAGACTTCAGTCAGTTTTTCTCGGTATGATCAGTGATGTCAGATGAGAAGACATGTTTTTGTTTTGAGAAAAACAACAAACAGTTTTGAAATTGATCAATCGATACTCCTTTCTCAGTTCCAAAATATTAAAAAAAACATAACAAAAAGGAACAAGTTTCATATATCTTTTGGTTTTATTGATATTTTTCCTCGAGCATATGGTTTTATCACTCAGACGTTTTGTTATTATGGATTTATTGGGGGCAATGTTTGTTCACCTAATCAACGATTTATCAAGAAAAGTTTCAAATCTATAAATATATACGTATTTCTGAAAAAAAAGAAGTTGTTTTGAATTACTCATTTTCGTTCATTATGTGAAGACCCTTTTCGTGCCATGTTCATATATTCAAAACAGTCATCTAGCATCCTTGGGTATGAGTTCAATGTTTACATTTGGTTGTGTTGTTTGGAAGAGGCGCACTTGAAAATCTGTAAAATCTAGCAATTACTGAACTGAGTTTGATGGTTGCAGTTGAAAACATACATTGCTTATGCAATAATAGTTTAGCCGTGAAACAATTTTTGAATATAAAGGCGGAGCAGAAGAATACCGATGCTTTCAATCAACAAGATGAACAAACACATCAAACAAACTAGACGATTCGACTGATTCATCGACGAGCGCGGTCAAACGGTCGTCGAGCCAGACGAGCTACTCGTCTGTTTTTAGTCGAGCTCGGCTTCTGGAATATGAAAACAAACGAGACGAGCGCTCGTCTGCTCGTCTCGTTTACTGTAATAGGGCCCTTTGGTGAGAATATCTGGAAATTCATAGAAAATATTTTAAATTAGGGTCAGAACAACGTACTTCTAACAGATGAAAAGTTTTCATTGCACCTGGTATTTTTTTTACTTAAGGCTGATTTAGACGATGCCAGTCAGCGCTCTAGTTGAAGTATCCAGTGAACAGAGAACAGACACTCTGTTCCTTGGTTTTTATTTATGAAAATTGAAATAAATTTTTCCAAATTTAAATTTTATTTGCTAGAATTAATCGTATCACTCATCTAACTTGAAATATAAAAAATGCCCCCGACTTTCATATATTTGCAATACCGATTTCTTCCGGGCACCTTGGTTTTGATGTTTCTGTTAGGGAATACATTTCGGTAGGAACAAAAGTTCCCCCTACTTTCATGTATTTGAATTGTCGATTTCCCTCAGGCATCTTGGTTTTGATGTTTCTGTTAGGGAATACACTTCAGTAGGAATGAAAGTTCCCCCCCCCTACTTTCATGTATCTGTAGGAAATACATTTTGGTAGGAACAAAAGTTCCTCCTTCTTTCATGTATTTGCAATGTCGATTTCCCCTAGGCAGCTTGGTTTTGATGTCTCTGTTAGGGACCCGCCGCATCTGTCGCCAATTTCGACCAATCAGAAAAGGATATTTCCGTTAGGATAGGGGTTGAGATTTTTCAATTGTTCAATAGTTAGTTTCATGACATATATTATTTTTTCAATATAAAAAATTGTTATGGAGTGCCGAAATCGATTGACGCAAAAATTTCATCAATCCATCATGAAATGACTGAGCAACAAGCGTTTGAAATTGGACAATTTTCACGATGTGCTTTTTTCGATTTTCAATTCGTACCCCAATATGTTCCCGAAAGACGTAATCCTACGTCAAAAAACAATTCAATACTAAAGTAAAATGTATGAACGATATGTTCCGATGAACAATTGCAAATATAAATATATATAGAAGGTGCATTTGCATATGCATTAGAATTCTGATTATATGCAAGCGTAACATGAGCAAATTTATAACACATGCGAATTGGAGCTCTTTTGGTATTAACAAGTTCTTCCGCATAGTAATTTGATGTTGATAGTTCCTTAATATTTTCCTCCGTTGATCGTATTGTTTTCACATATTCACGTTGGAGAGCCTTAACCTTTCTCTTCGTTGGCCGAGGCATTTTGATGGAATGTAATACTTTTCCGTTTACTGTTTTTGAAAGGATAGGCAGCCGTGGCAGTGTTCCGAGCTCTGCAATACAATTTGCTTAACCAATGTTAAAGTTGCTAAAACTTACATTATAGAAACGTAAAATTGATAATTGTATTGATATCAACATAATTTTATTCTATTGATTTTCATGACATGAAACGCTATGACTCAGGAAGAACATTTTATTGGGTGGTTTTTATAGCAGTTTCGATGATGTTGTCTGGCATCAGTGTCGGGAAAATAACGATGCTTTCGCCAATACAAACAAAACCATTGTTGAAAATTGAAAAATGAAAATTTAACTTTCAGAGCACTAGATCGAGTTTTCCGACTATACAGTGCGACAGCAGATGAAAATTTAATATCTTGTGAGTAATCGATTAGAGTTTGATTGATATTACTTGAAGGGAAGTGTGTGAAAACGATCATTTTCTTCACACTGTTTCGCAAAATTATTGATTTTCGGGCGAGGGGTGGGGAAGGGAGATGAAAGAAATGAGCGCCATTGTGGCAAGCTTCCACTTTCACCTTAAGGTGAAGGTGGAAGCTAGCCACAAATGGCTGCCACAATGGCGCTCATTTCTTTCATCTCCCTTCCCCACCACTCGCCCGAAAATCAATGATCGTTTTCACACACTTCCCTTCAAGTAATATCAACCAAACTCTAATCGATTACTCACAAGATATTAAATTTTCATCTGCTGTCGCACTGTATAGAGAAAAACGTCGGAAAACTCGAGCAAGTGCTCTGAAAGTTAAATTTTCTTTTTTCAATCTTCGGCAATGGTTTTGTTTCTATTGGTGAAAGCATCGTTATTTTTTCGACACTAATGCCAGACAACATAATAGGAACAGCTATCAAAACCACTCAATAAAATATTATTCGTGAGTCATAGCGTTTCATGTCATAAAAATCAATAGAATAAAATTGTGTTGATATCAATACAATCATTGTTTTTACGTTTAATGGGTCTATAATGTAAGTTTTAGCGACTTTAACATTGGGTAAGAAAATTGTATTGCAGAGCTCGGAACACTGCCACGACTGCCTATGCTTTCAAAAACAATAAACAGAAAAACATTACATTCAATCAAAATGTCTCGGCCAACGAAGAGAAGGGTTAAGGCTCTCCAACGTGAATATGTGGAAACAATACGACCAACGAAGGAAAATATTAATGAATTATCAGCATCGAGTTACTATGCGGAAGAACTAGTTAATATCAAAAGAGCCCCATTTCGCATGTGTTATGAATTTGTTCAGGTTACGCTCGCGTATAATCAGAATTTTACTTCCTACGCAAATGCACCTTCTATATATATTTATGTATGCAATTGTTCATCGGAACATTTTGTTCATACATCTAACTTCAGTATTGAATTGTTATTTTTTTTTCAAATGTATTCAAAGACTCGTATCAATGAAGCACCACACAGTCTGATAAGTGAATTGATCTGTTTAAGTGTGCTTTGCTCTTCTCTCACAAACACTATTACCCCATTTTTACACGTGGGTTTACCTATACTACTACAATGGCTAGCTTCCACCTTCACCTTAAATAAAAAAAAATTCTGCGGGATGAAGTCGGGTCAGCTATTTGCGATATAAATACAGTAAACATTCACTAACTGGGCGAAAAGGGAAGACCACTTATCGACATTCGCGTTTTAACTGGTCCGGCATGTTAAACGTCAAATAAAATCGAGGGAAACTTCAATGAATTGTTTGATTCGCATTGCTCCTGTAATTGGATAAACAAAAGGATTCCAATGGAAGTTTCGCATTGAGTGCGACAACAGGTATGACATATGATTTGAGAAAATTATTTTTCTGTAGTTTAATCAATGTTTTTGTCGTTCGAAAATAATGTCTATTTTCATAACATTTAAAATTACATTCGAATGCCCCTCACAGCAAATCTTTCATTTGAATATGGCGTCGATTGTTTACGAAATTCTGCTTTTCAACTGGTCCAAAGACCAGTTAACGTTCGCCCAGTTAAACAGCAGACCAGTTAAACCAGGACCAGTTAGCGAACGATTACTGTAATTATAAAATTTTCAATAGTTAACCTGTTAAAATATCGTTCAAATGAGGGCATTTGTGCAGTCATAGTATTTGGGGTCATAGCGGCTTATCTTGCTTGCAAAAAATATCTTAACGTGATCCAACGTCAACACGTCAATTATGCGATCATGTTTCGTACCCAACCTTCACCTTTTTCTGAGGAGCAATAAAAACACCATTTTACTATTCTTAAGAATCGAAACATTTTTTTTTACTTTTGAAATCTTACTTTTCTTGCCATTCTATTTGTTATACAATACTTAACTATATTTCAAATTCTTAATTCGCGAAAATCCACAGTTATCAATGTAACATCTATGTACAGTGGAACATATTTACCATCAACCGCACTGAGTCCATCGCCCAGAGCACTCGTACGTCATCGTTAGCTTTTAGCCTTATCAGTGTTAACCATCGTCGTGCGACAGAGCAGCCAGTCTCTGTCATCAATAAATAACTGTTCAAGGTCCGTTATCTTAACTTCTTAATCCAGTCAATAAAAATTTGTTTTCAACGAACTTCTTCAAACCCTTACAGCTTTTCCCCGTTTCAATCCGATTCGCCCCTACCGTTCGGATGAACGGAGAATGAAAAGGATGGAAACGCGGGGAAAAAGCAGGACATGTTCTAGAACGTCGGAGCGGACAGGATGAATAAATTGTTTTCTTCCTTTTTGATCCACTTCAGCAGCTTGTTCACCAGATTTATCACGTCGTTCCGATGCACGGTTGGTTCGAAGGTGGCAAACAGTTCATAAGCTTGGGTAACCTGTAATAATGATTGCGTGTAAGTTTCGTTTCGGGGGATATACACGCACTGGAGTTCGCCATACCCATGCCAGCAAGATCTCCTTCTCCTGCATTTGATAGATAAGTTTCACGGGCCGGCCCGAGTTGTGTATCCGATGGTGCAGCTCGAAATACATGCCTTCCAGTCGTTTGAATTGGCCAATGCTCGAGTATGGCATTGTCAGCTCGGAACATAACAGCTGCGCATTCGATTTGCTTTTGTAAATGAAATGTCGAATTTCTGGTATGCCAATGTTTTGCAGTTTGATACCCCTACTGTTCATCGCATCGTTAATTGCTTCCAAGCAGTTGGATCGACGAAGTTTCTGAAAAAAAAACCAAAAGAAATATCTATCAATCTTCCGATCAGTGAAATGCACCTTCATCATATTACATCAGTTATTTTCCGTTTCGCCTCAGACAGTACAAAAAACACGTCTCTCTCAATGGACAGAAGTAACAGACAAGCTTGGCAGTCGTCCGCTAAATAGGACACGTGGGCATGCAGGAAACCACTGGAGTCAAACTTGGGCAGACAAATGGGTGTCCAGCTTTCGGCCGATTTGAAGCTCTCCGAACATTCGATTAGATTGAACAGTATTCGCAAGTCAGCCGGATGAATGAAGTATTTCTTCATTCTAACCAGCGCAATCAGTTTGTTGTTTGCGATTAATACTGCGAACACAAGATTCTTAATTTTGGAGCAGTTAGACTGGATGGCTCCGATGATGGTGTCCCGCACGCTGGATTGCATCGGCAGTATCCGCACGGAATGTGTCATGAAGCTGAAAGGATTGTTCGACACCAGCCGATGATCGCACTTGTCGTTGACAAGCAGATGATCAATAAGTCTTTCGCTTCCAGCCAGTAAACGTCGCAGGTCAAAGTTCTTTCGTTTCTCGAAGGTCTTCTGTACATGCACTAAAGTGAGTGTCGATAGAATTTGGTTGTAAACATCGCTGAAAAAAGGAATTAACTCAAGCTCAAATTCAGATTAGCGTAAACATTTATCACACTCACGTCAACTGAAGCTGAATCTGTTGCACGCTGTGATTCGTCCTCGAAATTGCCACCATTATCAAGGGCGATTTCACAAGAAATACAAACTTTACGCCCATTGCATGAATCGATTTGATCGAGTCATTATTGCTCTGCACAAAACTAACCAATGCCTGCATCACTCCAAAAAGTGTGGCAAGCTTGTCCTCATTCCCGTGCATCGAATAGATCGGTTTTCCCGCCGAGCTGAGAATAAAAACATGTCTCTTTTTCTTCAGGAAGTTTGGATCGTGCAGATAATCTTCCGATTCGTTGCTTTCATCGCCACCCGGCGGACTAGTGCCGACCGTTGTGCCTTCCTCAGCCAAACTAGTGCAAGATGCCGTCAAATCTCTGCTCTTGGCACTGCTGAACGAGCTGGACTTGCTCATCGCCCCATCGCTGTCCTTATCGACGTTCAGTCCATCTTGAATTTTCGTAATGTTTCCACTTGTCGTTTCATCAACCGATTTCTTGCCATCACTAACCACATCTACCCCGTTTGGGTCACCGCTTCCTTCCACCAGGCTCGTGCTAATTTCTTGGGAAAATTCTTCGATCGAATCGGTTGTGATTAGCATACTCTCCTGGCAACTTCCCGGCTCGCACTGCTCCGCCTCGCCAATGTCGGGCCGCTGTGATTCGCTCATGTTTATCGCTGTTTCCTTCGGGTTGTATCTACCGGGCAAAAACTGTAACTCTCACAACATACATGCAGTTCAAGGATTTTTCACCCATTAATCGGATTTAGTTGTGAAATGCGTTGCCCGTCATCTGTTATATGTTGTGACAAGATAGAGGAGAAAAATTCGAACAAATCGAGATGTAAATAATCGCTTATCAAGTTGTAGGTGGTGTCAATCGAAAACAACTGGTATTGTTTGACAGCTCTTGCATAGGGGGTGATCCGTGAACTTTGGGTTACAAAATACCACAGATAATCATCAGGTACGTCAGATATTTGTGGTAGGTTTCCGTCAATTGTGAATCTGTGATTTTTTTTCTGTAAAATACATACCATAGAGAGGGCTAATTCTATAGGTGCTGGGAGAACTACACAAAAAAGGGGCTGTCCACATACCACGTGGACAGAACAAGCACGATTTTGGACTCCCCCCTCCCCCTCCGTGGACAAGCGTGGACATTTTCATACACCTCCCCCTGTTGTCCACGTGGACATTTTTCTTTATCTTATTAGAATAATTCAGGAAATAACTGAATTGCGCATAAATTAAATTTTAGTTCCATTTATTTCCATTCCATAAGTTTATCTTGTTTGAAATTTTACTTGCTGAACCCTGCCACGTTTGCTGTGGCTCATCTTTCTATCATCTTCGAAGATATAAAGGCTATCTGGTTTGTCAACACGGAAACGCGCAATATTCAGTTGAACAATCCGCATCCGAATATAAATTAGAAAATTCCATGGATTGATTTTGAGCAGAGCCAATCGAATAAAAATAAATGGATTTAAAATCATTATCAGATACAATTTAAGTTCACGATTTTTCAACACATGCAAAGAATTTACATACTCAATACTAGAAAGTTAATTTCCTTTCACAACTTTATTTCAGAAGTGTGCTTATTTCATCTGGAAATCTTAAAGCTTCTTGAGGCGTTGGCAGTAGCAACAACAATTTTTGAAGTGGCTAGTATGTTGTGTTATAATATGAGCTCCATTAGAGCTCGAGTTTTTGAAGCGCACAAGAACGAATAGAACAGTTTTATATACACAGATTTTTTTCTATCAATTAAAAAAAAAATTCAAAAAAAGAAAAGATAAAGTAGGAGGCATGGATTGATATCTATAGATCTTCATTTGACAAAGGATTGAGAAGAAAACGGTCGACATTTTTCAGCGATTTCGGAACGCTTGTATCTTCGATATAAATGATGACATTAAGATAAAAAATACAGCATTTTCAAGCTACAAATTTCTAGTGTGTGATGCGTATATGTGTTGTAGACAAAATATATTGCAATAAAAAAAATGTTTTAGGTTTGTTTTCAAAGTTTCTCTAGATTTTTAAAATACATTCTTAAAAGCAATCCAATCAACATGATTATTTCGCTTCCATTTGATTCATAGAGAGTTTCAGTAGACCCATTTACTATAGAGGTATTCTTTATCGAATGAAAAATTATCCTTTGATTTCGAATTAAGAATATTTCATGAAAAAATAAACGCACAGCAAATCGATGGTCAAATCTACTCATCGCAATCTTGGAAATATTTAATACATGGTTCAGTTGTTGCTTTGACGAATGCATTATTTTATAACAGTGTTACAGCGTTTCAAAGATCACTCAAAATTTTCGTTGTCACATTTTGCTCCTCTATTTTTTGTCGAGTGTAGTTCTTTGCCTACTTCGGAATAGGATCGCCACAGGAAATGTCGGTTCATTTACAAAATCATTTCACTTTTAGTCATCAGCGCAATAAAAACCTTTTCCGCAATAGTTCGTGGAATTTTCAAAGGGTATCGGGGTAATACCTTATTAAAAATATTTTCAATGTCTATATATTTTTTTCAACTGGTTATTAAACATTCTGCATTGAGTGTCTAGATAGCTTCCAAAATGCTCGTGGGGATAAAACATCAATAAAAACTCACGACTCAATTATTTTTTACTAACCTTGCACGAAAAGTTATTTGTATTGCTCTTTAGTTTTCCTCTGCTTGAATCCTTATCAAAACGTCACTAACGTCACAGTTTTCCAGAGAGCAATTCAACACCAAATTAATCCTCCGCTGCCCCGATCCTCCCCATTTTATTAAAATTTTGTTCATTTTTTCCAAAAATAGCTTTGAAGTCTGTTGCCCGATTGAAACTTTTTTTTTGAGCAATCTATTAACCTTCTATTATTTTTTTTATAAATGTTTGAACTATTGAGAAAGAAGCTATTATATCTGTTTAAAATATTGTTACATATATATAGGTTATTAGGTAGCTGATCCAGAATATTTTAGGAGATAGAGGATCATAAAAAGTCTTCCACGCCTATGATCAAATCTTAACTACGAAAGAATTATTGAACTTTTCCTTGCGACCGGTTTTTTGCCTTAAACTGACTTTAATTCAAAAAGTGCGCTATTTTGCACGATTAAATTCCTTTCATTTGAGGAAATTTTGCATAAAATTCTGTTGTGAACACATTTAAATTAGTGGAAGACAACAAGAAATTAATTAAAAACACAAAATTTGAAGTTTTTTCATTACATATAAAAGTTTATTCTGGGTTCCATTTATTTGGAAGATTTACAACTGCATCCTGTGCAAAATTTTCTTATCTTTCAAATGAACAGTATAATTATTCTAAGGAGCGTACTTTCTAAATTAGAGTCAGTTCAAGACATAAAATTAGACTTAAGAAAAGTTCAACAATGTCCTAGTTGAGAATTGACCACATGCGTAGGATTTTTTCATCAAATATGATCCTCCATCACCTCCTGAAATATTCTATAATTTATCAGAACACTGGCTCAATTGTTTTAAGTTGACGACTAGGTGATGCATAGACAATATCATGCAAATGTAAATATTGATTCCTAGAAGAAATCAATGGAATGAAAATACTTTGGAAAAATGATTTTACACTAATTCTGTATGAAAACCTATACAGCCATTATTATCATATACTGTTCTCGAGGTATAACAAAATGTATAGAAAATTATATTTGATGAAAAATCATTTTACGCATATCATGGGATCTCAACCATTATGGAATCGTTTATTGTTTATGGTTTTGGCTATGAGGGCTATGCATACCCCGTAACTATAAAAGTTCGATCATAGGAAAGAGTTATGCAAATGAAGTGAGAAACACTAACACAGCGCGACGATGAAAGCCGCTCGCTTGATGAGCTTGAGCATGATTGGACTGTACACTTCGTAGTTGCTCTCTGGATTGATCTGAATCAGTGAAATTGCACAAAACACACACCGAATGACACTTGGGAGTAGCAAATAATTCTCATTGTGTAAGTTTCGGTGAATCGAGCTTTAATAAGTCAATAACGACGCCAGCCACGTCCTTACAGTCACCAGGGGAAGGGAAGGAATGTTAGTATGATATTCGCCGCCCAAAGGCCAAAGGGTCGCCTCTATAGCGTGGTTCCCTAACGTTTATCAAGGAAGGAATAGTTGTTAGTGGGGGGAGGTAAGAATCAGGATTCACTGTGGTTAATAATGTGATGAGGAGTTTATCCATTTCCTTCTTTCCATAATAACCATAATTCCATAATTTCCATTACAACCATCCTCCTTAGGGGCTTTGGACCCTCTGCTCTGGTTCTCAATAGTTTGAGGTTCTTTTTCGGACATGTTACAATAGAGATCCGTCATTCGTAGCCGGAGTTAAAAAAAGACGGGTGGGTAATGTCGGGGACATAACCGGAGTGACGTAGGACTATACAAAGGGGACAGCTTTTGTTAAATATATATTTTAAATATATTGTTTTATTTTTTTCTCACTATCTTTTAGTTGATTTTTGATTTTATTTCTGAAACCTTTGTACTTATCAACGCCGGGCAACTTTTGGAGTATGCACATATCGTACAATCAAAATGATGGCTGTGATAGGGAATGCATAGGTGGTCATCAGCGCGCGTTTTGTACTCTAGCGGTACACACTCACAGGATAGAGACAAATCGACAGACTCAGCCAAAGGGGCGAGTCCAACGAGACGAACGAATGAGCGTTAAAAGGGAGCGATGGCAAAAAAATACATTCATTACGATTTTTTCGCTCGTTGGATTCACATGCAGGCTAAAAAGGGTCCTTTTCAGGATCACAAAATTATCTTCAATCTAAAGAGTTTATTGTTTTGTTATCACTCGATATCCCCATCTTGTTCGGCTAAACCTTTCTGCTTTCACAGTTGGAAAATTTCTTCCCATCCAGCTTGTGACATATTTTACAGTAAATTTTATTCAATGGCACGTCGCATTACCACCACTCAGTGTCGGATTGGAGGTAATTTTAACCTGTAATTGAACATTTGCGATGACAGTGGTACAGTGTCGACTTTCAATGTGGGGTCATAATTTGGATCTCTATGTTTACAAAAATGTCCAACTAAATAAGTCACATTACATGTCCGTCCAATTAGCTAAATGTCGAACTAATTGTAAAATACTGTAATCTGGAAACAATTTAAGAATTGAATAATCAGGAAAGTCCCCAACTATCAATAAGCTCAGAACAACTGCCAAATTCACATACTCATCATATCCTGGCAAACAAATTATGAAAAAATCAATTTGTGTTTTATTATTATTTTGGATATTGTTTTAGAAAGCATTGAACTGTATTTCCTAAACTCTTTTTTGGAAGGTTTAATGGCCCTGAAAAGCGCCTTGTTTTATGGAATGGTTCCAATTTAGAAAACTTAGTACTCGTGGTTTTGAAAAAAACCATTTCGAACGCCCTCGATGCCGCCTTGTTCTGGATTTGCCACTGGATTTATACAAACTGCTTTGTATAAAGAACAAACTTTTTTCTTCTGCTACCTGATGCCGTTTTGCGATTGCGTTTGCCACTCGCCACTCGCTGCAACTGCCTGTTGTCTTGATGTCCACCGAACCGAATGTGTTCTGTTCCGAATGCGGGTTTTCTTATCGTCGCGAGCAGCTTTGCCAGCTAACTCGATCACTTCGGCGGCCGAAACTATATAACGCCGGCTAGGTGGACTGGTACACTGGTACTAACGCGCTCGGCCTAGCTACTCTTGCGGGGAACTCCAGATCAACACGGTTCGAGCGGGATTTTGCCTTTCCCTTCACTTTTCCTCCTTTACCATGTCCAGACATGGCTGCTTGGGTTGGTTTGTTGATGTGTTGTGATGCGAACCTATGTGGTGTACGGTTTGGATGAGAATGTTCGTTACGGCAGCGGAGCGGGGATTTTTAAGCTGACTGGCTGGCTCGAGAACTACGCATGTGTGAGACTGCGACCAATGTTTCCCTCAATTTTTTTTCTTTTTCCTTTCCAATCGTGCTTCATTCTATTTCGCTGCTGCTCTGGTTGCCCGTTTTGGTCGGTACGATTTGAGGAGCACAAAATGGACCAATCAGAAATGGGCACATAGTGCATTTGGACAATGCTTGATATTTCACAATTATTCAATTATTTATCTTAAGAAAAATGAAATGTTATTCGTTATGATAGATGCGTAGATATATTTCCTATCAATTGATGCAAAAACCTTTGCGATCTATTGAGAAATGCTCGAGTTATAAGGTTCCAAATCTTGCATTTTTTCCTACTTGTTCAGTGCCTAGATTTCCATTTCACCCCCTATATCTTCCGGTTAGACGTAGTCCAACGTCAAAAAAGCCGCTCGCTTGATGAATGCCCTAATAAGAAATTCACAGACACCTACGCACGATTGTACCTGTTGAAATAGGACGTTGGTTGGTAAGGAATGAGAGGAAAAATGAGGGTTTGGATGATTCTCGTTTTTGTATAACGCGAAAAAAATAACACTCACCTGCAGGCGTGGACAAATGTGCGTAAAACGGACGTAGTTGAGAGTGAAACCTGTAATTGACTTGTATGTTTGAAAAAATCCCATAAGTCGATCTGATGCATTTGCGAGAAAATTTGCGGAATCTAATTACGATGTACGGCAGCTCTTGTTGAACAGTAAATCAAACTAGCTGCTTGTTGTTAATAGAATATTTGGATGATTTTGTAGAACACGCAAATAACACTCTAACTTTTGTATTTGAGCTGGATTCTCCAAAGGGTGATGTGGATCGTAGCTGTGGTCTTTGCTGTCATCTGCTAGAGATACTTCTAATGTGGCTGAGACTGGCGTATTCATTCATTAAGCAGCAGTAAACCTCCGTGGTGCTGGGATTCCGTCTTCTTCAAGACTAAGAAAACGGCGTTCGGCTATGGATCAAGATTCACGAGAGGGACGAGTGGATCGTGGATGAAAAAAGGCGAACAACATAACGACCGCACGAATCACGAGTGGTGGTAGTGGAAAATAATTATTCGCATTTTTTTTTCTTGTGTGGAACGCTCTTCAATGTTCTGAAGCTCCCAGAATTTCTGCAAAGCGTTTTCTAAGTTTCGGTTGATGGTTGTAAGATGTCGAACTTGGGGGGTGTTTAATGCGTTTATAGTCCTCTCTGAGACAGTTTATCCAATACTGTCTCGGTACGTATGGTAGACCTTCTCCAATGGGAGCCTTGTTGTCGGTATGTAGCTCGTGATAGGTTTCACTATCAACAATAATTTTCATGCCAGACGTAATGAAAAAGTCAGGGATCAGCAGGAGACAAACCTTTGGAATGCTACACGTAGACATATCAATCGAAATATCCAGGGAATTGAACGTTGATCATTGAAGAATCGGAAATTCGAGTGATGTTGAAAACAGATACATTGCATGTCGCATGGTAGCAGTTAGTTTGCTCTTGATTTGCTTCGTGGTACCACCAATACCTGACATTGAAATATCAATCGTCCTACAACGAAGATAAGTGTGTTGTGGAGATTTCTAGAAATAAAGTTGCACAGATGTCGGATCAAGGAGTTCGCGTGTCGAGTATTTCTTGCCATATCGACCTACAGTATTAACGACCATGGTTTAAACATCACGGTACTATGAATATGTATGTGATGAACCGTCATACCAGCTTGAGGTTCGGACAGCGGGAGATCTGAATAGATACAATTGGGCAATGGTCTGACTTGGCGGGCCGCTTTATTTGGGTATAGTCGATTGCTTGAACTCATTGAGCCAAGATTGATAGATCTTTAATAGGAATAACATAGCGAAGCTGTCAACATGTTACTCCATGTTCCCATCGGTTAATAAATGTGCACCTCCAATATATTTTTTTTACTTTTACAACAAATTTTTCCTCCTTCATAAGCTGCTCCTTGCTTCATTAATCCATGTTAACGAAGGGCAGGACTAGTGAAGGAGAGAATATCATATTGCTATGTTTTTCATATATATATATGATGTCTAACTCAAAATAGTACAATTGATACGTGTAGTAAAGGTTCTAACATTTATTATGATTCAAAGAATTTAAGGATTTGCCTCCATTATATAGTTTTTATCGCCATTTGAGTCGTTTAAGGCGTTTACAGTAGTTCGGTATTCAACAATTAGTAGTTCAACCAGATCAAGTAGCTCACTTCTGTTGTTCTTTGTGTGTTAGTTTCAAATCCTTCATATTTTCATGAGTATGGTATTGTATCTTCGGATACGGGAGGTTCTACAAAACACGTCTGTTCTGTTCAGTGGCCGAGATAAAAGAGATCATTTTATTATTTTCAGTTTGACAGGTCTCTTACGCAGGCGTTACCTGCGTTACTATTCTTATCAAGCTTTATACAATAAGGCAAGGCGCAAATTGAGAAGCGTATAGCGCTCGTGAACGAACACGAGACGACCAACACGATTCATACGTGCCACAAACGTAGCGTGGTGGAGCGCGTATTCAGTCGCAGTTTGGTGTAAATAACGTGCCACTCGCATACAATGTCTGATTCACACAGTTTTGAGCGATATATTTATTTACTAACACAATCACCCGACCGGTACGACCAGCACGAGAAACTGTGGTTCAGCCACAGCGTCACGCGAGTCGTGTCTGACGAGCGCTCCACAATCTCGCGTCATCTTGCTAATTTGCGCCGTTCTATCTGTTTTCATTAGCAACAAAAACAGGCGCTATATCGCGGCAAGTTACTCGCGCTATACGCGTCTCAACTTGCGCCTGGCCTAAGATGTGTATTTCAATCAATGGAGGGCTGTATAACGTCTCGTTATTTCCGTGAAGTAATAATTTCCGTAATAAAGACGAATTTAGCTTCGTTTACGAGTTTAGGGGAGCGGAAAAGATAATAACTGGTTCTTAGGCGGAATTAACATTTTTTTGATTCCAGATGGCTTTGTAGCAAATGAGGAATATTAGTTTAACTAATTATTTCTCTCAGTGTGACGATAAATCGATTATTTGGGTCGAGTTCATCTCACACTTAAGCCGGACTTAGTGATCCCCGATAATTGTTCGATTAATCGATTAATCGAATACTTCCTACAGAAATCGATTATTAATCGAACGAATACTGCACAACCAATAATCGAAGCGAACGAATAATTTACGTCGATTAATCGATCCAAACCCAGAGCAAAAAAAACCGTACAGCCGCTGCAGTTTTATCCTTAAAATCAATCATAATCTTTGACGCTCTCCTAAACTCCTAAGAGAAGCTCAATGCCGTCGATGCGAGATGAGCTTCGTTTACGAGTTTAGGGGAGCGTAAAAGATAATAATTGATTTTCAGGCTCAATGAACACTTTTTTGATTCCAGATGGCTTTCTAACGAATGAGAAATATTAGTCTAACTAATTATTTTTCTCAGTGTGACGATTAATCGATTAATCGATTATTTGGATCGATTAATCGTATCGAATAAGAAACTGATAAAAGTATTCGATTAGTGGATGAACGATTAATTTCAAAAATCGGGGATCACTAGCCGGACTTAGACGTTGTGAGTTAAATGCACTACACATACAGCGTCCTGTCAGCGTGAAGTCAACGTAAAGGAATGAAATGCCAAATATTCTCCCATGGAAATCGTATGGTAGCATTCACATACACAATCAACGGCATCTTTGATGTCGGCAAAATAAGTCCAAGAGAATAGTTGACGGGTCGGTAACGGTGACGCTGTATATGTAGCGCACTTTACTCGGTTGCGAGTAGACGTCAATCGATCCGAAGAATTACAAACGCACCCATACCATGAAATTTGATTTGTATGTATGGAGACACTCGCTCGTTTAAAAACAAAAAACTTCGAAGTAGCTTTACTTAAATACGTATACAACACGGTCACCTGGGTGACGTCTTTAGAGAACCCCTATTGAAATGACAGGAGCCAACATATCGAGTATCCCACTGACATTTTCCCTGTTTTCACATGAATTGGGTATCCCACTGACAGTTCTGCTTGAGATTATTCTAACGATCCTAGCACCAATCATAGCACCCGGCTGAACACGGTAATGATAAAATAGGAACTGATGTTCTAAAACAATTTTTCTATTGTCGTTCATCTGAGTAAAATAAGAGTTTTCAAAAAAAGATATACATGTCTCAAATTTGTTATTTTCAGATTTCAAAGTAATGAGGAACAAGGTCGGCGTTTCACTGTTTATTTTGCTTTTTCATTAAATCATTTAACAATTTCATAACCTCAGGATCGCGCATCAGTGAACTCTTCTTTTCATTCAATACAAGAGTGAATATATCGGGTCTTGGTAAGGACTTCGTATTCAGCCCGCACTTATCTGTGACCGTACGTTCGTGGCAATCGTTCGAGACATTAGCATCGGGATCCAAATCGACAGAGTTGAAGCTGCTGTTGGTGGCATCGTTACTGTTCCCCCCAATGGCGCCTGGAGAGAGGAGCAATTCAGCTGTTGGTTTATTGCCACTACCGCTCTTAGGGGGTTGTGCCACGATGTTGCTGTTAATCTCTAACACAGATGTGGCATTGGAGGTCGCATGTTTTGTCTTTACCTTTTTAGTCTTTGATGTCGATGGTCCCGCCTTAGGTGATAACACCAGTGGGCACGCAGGGCTCAATAGGATTTTTGTTGATTTACTTGTTTCTTGAAGACGCTTCTTAACGTGAAGATTCAGCTTTTCCTTGATCTGGTTCTCACCTCGAGGAATTGAGAGATCGTTCGGTTGCATTCTCTAGGATTTTCGGCACAGTTTCACACAAAGAAATCACATTATATTGCGAGTTAGACGAATATGCGAATCACAACAAACGAGGTGAACGTAAACTCAGAGTAGTGATGTCTGGTAATTGTTCAATTACCCACCAAAAAACTCAATGAACGAATAATTTGCGTCTAATAAAATTATTCAAAATACATAGGGGAACCGCGGGTAAGATGGACAGTGCGGGTATAATGGACAGGTGGTTGATTTGTATAGTTGCATTAAGAATTTCAAATTTCTGTTAATGGGAACCCTTTCTACATGCTATTCTACAGTATTTAAACCGTCCTATAACAATGAATACTGATCAAAAGTGGAATAGGGAAACAAAAACCTAAAATCAAACATGATTTGGCGTGTGGGTGTAATTTTTGCTGCTTCGATATTAAGCATTTTGAGTGGTATAATTGCAAAATTGAATTCGCTGATGGTTATATTTCGGTTTGGTAGTTGACAGAGAAGCGATATTAGGTATGTACGGAAAAGTAAATTCTTTCGTAAGTGGTAAATTTAAATTATTGAAATAATTGCACTGGCGGGGTTGAAATGGACAGTCACATCCAATGCATGATGGAAAGTCAAGGGAGGAATATTCAACTCTTTTTTATATTGCTTGCTCTTTTTGTCTCTTTTGTGTGGCTGTTTTTTTTCGATAAGATGAAGAAAAGGGGAAACCCTATTAATATTTCTTTGTCTCGATAGAAGATAAACCTTCACATAAATTCAAAAAAAGAAGAGATTCGGCGTTCGACGCTAGAGGCGAATGTTCAATTGTTTGTTAATTTCATGTTTGGGCAATTTGTGTTTTTAACTCCGGTAGTATTTTATGCTTAGGTTTTAAGCTTATTTTCGTCGTTTCTGTCGAAATCAAACACGCAGACACAAATGATGGGATTCGGTGTTATAGGTGATTGTTGTAATTATTGCATTTCGTCGGTGTTAAGTCAGAGGGGACCAAGTCGCCAAAACTAAAAAAATTATTGTATTCAATTAAACATGCTTACTAAGTGTTTAATCAAATGCAAACAATAACTCGTTTCTTTTAGCTTTGGCGAAACACCACATTTATCAATTTTGTAAAATCATGCGTACAATAGAAATAACGGATCGAAATTGTTATGAATGTGAAACGAAAACCCCTTATAGTATGCAGTTAGAGCGAATCAGGTGCTGTTAACTATGATGAATAAAAAACAAGTCATGCGTTATTGGAAACGAGAAAAATGAACATTTTCTCAATGATTTTTCAAGCTTTACTGTATCAGGAGATTTTTTGTTCTAGCCATCATCGGATTCTAGTATGTTTCATGAACTGCAGTGTATTTACGATTATAAATTGCTGTCGGTAAGCTGTCCAGATATTACTCTATATTTGCAGACAGAGTGAACCATGTGGCAATCAGTTGTATGTTGTATTTAAACAAATTTCAAGCAAAAAATCAACAAATCTTTTTTCCTGAAGCTAATAGGAAAAATAAAATGTGCTTCAAAGCGTTTGCGTAAAAAATATAGATTTTGACTGTATAAAAAATTTGCTTCGATCTGACTGAACGGATCAGCGAAAAATGCTGGTCTTCAGTGTGAGTGATCGCAAAATGTACTATTTCAGAGTGTAGTGCGATGACAATAAAATTTGACGATACTATTGAGAAATACTGCAATAAGATGACGATTAAGAGCCACGCCACTCTCCAGCCTCTAATTTTCATAAAAGAATGGCGAATGGTACAATATGAAACACAGTTTGACTTACAATTGTTAATTGGTTGAAACATATTTTTAAATTGTTAAGTCATTGTTCGTGACAACACGAAGGAGCGCCAACTGTCTGTGGATTGAGGAACTACAAAAGCGAAACCCCCCCCCCCCCGTTCGTGAGCCATACGTTTATTTTGATTATGTATTTGTCTCGCGTTTCGCCGACGTTTTATCGTTTCCGCACATCGAACGAATGACGTCACGACGGGTATAAAAAGAGCACATCGTGGTTAACTCGCTCTCTTTCCTGTTTAACGACGCCTGCCGTCAACTCTTTTCGGATCGACGACACCTGCTGTCAACCATTTTGTGAGCAGCTAAGCTCAGTGAAGAATAGTTTTGCAACTGAAATCAAATTAGTAAGAAGTAAGTAAACAAAAATTAAGTGTTAAGTTAGACTAAATAAAGGAAGTTAAATTTGTGAAGAGGTGGTGAATACTTACCTGAATGTTTGGTTTCCTGATGACCTGAAAATAAATAGGGGAAATAAAAGTGACAATACTTACCTGCTGTTAATCTGCTACCGGCTGCAAGTGTTTTCTCACACGTTTCGCTCGAACGGACAACGGCCCGTCTGCTGCTTTGATGATCTATCGACAGTTATAGTAAACCAAGTGCTTCATTGGTTCGGTCAGAGTGAACCATGTACGTAAAGGAAGCCAAATAGCTGTCTGTTTTGGGGACGAGACCTAATGTTTCATGCAACTATCATACGTCACAATATTGTCAGAGTATTGTATTTTGAAGCCAACATTTCTGGGAACAATACGGAACAAAAAAAGCTTAGAAATTGCAGAACACCGAAATTCAAGTTCATCTTTCTAGAAATCTTAAAATTGTCACATGATCCGGTCTGACTTCACACCGACCAATTATTGTAATTATTGACTAATAAAAAATATTTTAGTTTTTTCCTAAATTTTGCTTTAGTCGGAATAAAAATTCCGAAAACACTTATCTTCCAAAAAATGAAGTCATGATGTAATTAATCATGTTGATAATATGGATTCAGTTTGGGTTTAATCGACTGGTTTTCTTTCACTCGGATGGCCAACTTCTATGTCAATTAAAATTATTCCGTTCTATAATGTTCTGAATCTTTTTTAAATGTCCAGTTCGGTTCATACCTTTTTGAAAAATTGGCGTGATCAAATTATTATAGTTGTAAGAATTTAAATGACTAACTGACTGATTTAAAAGACTAACCGCTTTCTCTTATTCTTAGGCTGACCAAACGTGCCGTTTTTAACGGGACATTACCGTTTTTTCGACCTAATTTGATTGTCCCGTTTTTTTAACGATCTGTACCGTATTTTGAGTATAAAGAATAGAATAAATAAAATATTTATCCCAATGTCATTATTTTCAACACATTTATACTAATAAACATCTGATTGAAATTTAGATTTAAAATTATGTTCGATGTTTTCGTATTAATGTAGAACAATTGAAATGTTTTCGTGATTTCATCGGTGAATGTTATACAAAATTATTTGAGCATACCCAGCAAACATTAAATCGTATAATTTAGCACGTGCCAAGTCTTACAAGAAATCCGAATAAATCATAATCGCATATAATATCAATCAAAGTATGTATTGTGTATATTTGAAATCGCATAAAATGTAAAAACTCGATTTTATATGCCATTATCAAATTAAGTCGCAATTCGGTATAATAAACATCAGTTTTATGATGTATATTGTCGTAAAATATATTTAATCCGCATCATATGCGTATATTACGCTGATGCAGTTTGTGTGTCGTATAAGTGTATAATTTAAATCGGTTCAGTACTGTAGTAAATCGTGTTGCATGCTGAAGAAAATCATGAAATAGTAAATCATATTAGATCCTAATAAAGAACATATTACATCATATTGAAATGTCAATGATGCACTCGAAAGTTTTAACCGCTGTTGAATTAAATTTCAGATAGTCGCGCGAGATAGCTGGTGGATGATAATCCAGACGACTGGAGTTCGAACTCACATCGGAGCAGTTTTCACCAAACATCAATCTGTGGCATTTCAAACATTCATATTCCACTCCCAACACAAGTCAATCAAACAATTATTATTCCTACGAACATAAATACTCATATATAAAAATGGCGATTCGTGAGGTTGTAATAAACATTTCACGAAAATATTTTGCACCATTTGTTTTTTTTCTATGTCTGTAATAAATCGTATATAAGTATGGCAAAAGTCGTATTTGGTGCTTTGACAATTCATGAATACCCAGCAAACATTAAATCGCATAACAAGCGTATATATAACATCATATGCCCTAAAATTTGGTTGGCATATAATGCGCCTAACTGGCATATGCATGCAAAAGTGGAGGCCATATACATACATGGCAAATGCTTACCGAATTTGTTTGGATGAATATGCAACTTTGCCCGGCTATAATAGCGATTATGTTGGAATTGAATTGCGATCTAATATGAATATATTCATGAATTGTCAAAGCACCAAATACGACTTTTACCATACTCATATACGATTGATTACAGACATAGAAAAAAACCAATGGCGCAAAATATTTTCGTGAAATGTTTATTATAACGAATCGCCATTTTTATATATGAGTATTTATGTTCGTAGAAATAATAATTGATTGATCGACTTATGTTGGGAATGGAATATGAGTGTTTAAAATGACACAGATTGATGTTTGGTGAAAACTGCTCCGATGTGGGTTCGAACTCACGTCGTGTGGATTATCATCCATCAGCTATCTCGCGCGGCTATCTGAAATTTAATTCAACAGCGGTTAAAGCTTTCAAGTGCATCAGCATTTCATTGACATTTCAATCTGATGTAATATGTTCTTTATTAGGATCTCATATTACTGTTCCATGATTTTCTTCAGCATGCAACACGATTTACTACAGTACTGAATCGATTAAAATTATACGCTTATACGACACATAAACTGCATCAGCGTAATATACGCATATGATGCGGATTAAATATATTTTACGACAATATACATCATAAAATTGATGTTTATTATACCGAATTGCGACTTAATTTGATAATGGTATATAAAATCGAGTTTTTACATTTTATGCGATTTCAAATATACACGATACATACTTTGATTGATATTATATGCGATTCTGATTTATTCGGATTTCTTGTAAGACTTGGCACGTGCAAAATTATACGATTTAATGTTTGCTGGGTATATTCATATTAGATCGCAATTCAATTCCAACATAATCGCTATTATAGCCGGTCAAAGTTGCATATGCATCCAAACAAATTCGGTAAGCATTTGCCATGTATGTATATGGCCTCCACTTTTGCATGCATATGCCAGTTAGGCGATTTAATGTTTGTTGGGTAGTAACACACGATTCTATCACACGACCTTCTATTGAGATGCTTAGTACTTTTGACGGATTGCATTTAATTTTTTTTTCACAAGATCAATGTATTGTTGTACTATGCGATCTGTGGCTCAAACTATGGAGGTTTTTCAACAAGAAACCGGGTTGTCTCTCTGACCGAGGCCAACGAATGTTCGAAAGGTAACTTTCGAACATTCGTTGGCCTCGGTCAGAGAGACAATGTTGCTGTAAATGTTGTTAATTTAAATTAATTTATTAGAGTAGAGATGAATGGATGGATCAATGGAGATGAGAGGATGAATTTTTTTTACCAGTGAGGTGAGGTTTTAAAATACTAGGTGATTTAAGTGAATACCAGGACAAAATTTCTTAAAACTGAGGTTTCTCTACGAGACTACGAGATAATTTTTAGTATTTTTAAGCTATTTTAAAAAAACAAAGGCGCAAATATTTTCAGAAATGGAAAACAAATTTCTAGAGTGTAAGGAATTCGTGAAGCTGACTGATCCCAGCAAACATTAAATCGTATAACTTTGCACATGATAAGTTGCATATAAATTCGTATCAAATCACAATCGCATAAAATATCAATCAAAATATCGATCATATATATCTAAAATCGCATAAAATGCAAAAACACGATTTTCCATATATTTAATGAATTGAGTGGTAACATTGTCGGATCAAATCATATATCAGTCCGAAAAGCATCGTATATCGTTATATACGGCTTTATATGCGACCGAAATGTGACATATACGTATATCGCCTCCACTTTTGCGTGTATATGCTATTTATATGCATCATATATCATCCAAATGTGTCTTGGTTGTATGTATATCGCCTCCAATTAAAGCTATTCATACGACTTAATGTTTGCTGGGATTATATTTTATGTCCGCCTGGGAGTATCGAACCAGTTGAAAGGATTTTTTCTATGTTAAACAATATGTGAACAACGAAAAAGTAACGATTCAATATTGAAATTGTTAGAGCTATGACAATTGTCAAACAGAACAAGGATCTAGAATGTGACAAATTATACTTGGTATATACGTAAAAATGAATCGCCAAATGTGTTGTTTAGTAAAAAACTTGAGAACAGAGAACTTTTGGTGTGGTGTGGAAATAAGACACGCCGCTGGCACGGTGCAATGTGAGTGAATTAAAATATCGTGGCGAGAAGAGAACACGCCCCGCTCACGCCACGTTGACGCTCCGCTGCAGTGAGAACAAGGCCTTAATGATAAGTTTTAGATGGAAACTAATTTCATATCCAGATGTCGACACCGTACCGTAGTCATCGCGAATACGTTTCATTTCGTTTTCACCGTGAAGTGTAAAGGTAGGTTTAGAGTTCCCGTGAACGTGAACGCGGACAAACACTTTTTTGTTAATAATTCATCAGTCTATATATAAAACGCGAGGAAAACAACTTGAAACGATAGGAAGAAATATTTTCTAGTTGAAAAACATGATTAAACACAATTCATATTGATAAAAGTGGATTAATTCAATATTTCACAACGATTCTGAATTTCCACCGTGTAATCGGGATGTTGGTGAACTCACCATAGTTCACCGACATCGATGAACGTGAACATGAAAACAGTGGTGAATATAGACGTCAAAAAAAATTGGCCCGGCTCATGAGTTGTTGAGTCTGATAGGTAGGAACAGGTGGAGTCGCCTCCCTGATGTCGGTGATTGGCACTAAAGTGGCGGAAAATAGGCCGACGAAAAATAAGATAAAAAAAAAAAAAAAAAAAAAAATAGACGTCAAAATATTTCCCCGTTCATGTTCACGTTCGAATGCCCCAAGGCATTCTGAAAATTATTTCACCGTGAACTGTAATATGTTTGGCAATTCTCAAGTTTTCAATGAAAATTTTGATATGGATACAATTTCATTCAATTGGATCTCTGCGCGGGTTGAAAAACTTCGTATCTTCGAGTTGATTCGTGAACAACCGCATATTTTATCCGAACTGTTTTATTGATGATCGATGTTTATTTACTTCACGTTTGCTGCTGAACTTTTAATATGAACGTGAACGTGAACAAAATCATTCTATTCACCACGATTTTTTGAGTTGTTTGTTCGCAATGTAGTTCACCGTGAAATGATCGTATTATACTTATGACAGACATACAGCTGTACTTCGAAAATTGTATGTCTGTCACCATGTACAGCGCTAGAACCATGCAAGCAACTCGGTACAATCGCTGTATCTGTACCGACCTATTTCACCGTTGTACATGGTTACAGCTTGTCAATTTCAACTGCTCGCAGCGCCATAGACGGGTAGTGGTGGCACCATGAACAAGTTTTGTCAACACCGAATCAAAACACCGCAGTATTAAATATTCAGTTAGAGACGAATGAACTCCCAGAGTTTAAAGTCTCTTAAATCCAACACCAATTCCAATTCCTATTCAGTTCGTGAGGAAAAAAACTATAAACTATATATACCTGTGGCCAAGAGTAGTTGAACAACGGTAATGGAGCTAGCAAAGAAAAGGAAGGCTACGATGCTCGACAAATCGGGGATGCTGGTCGTCATTGAAGTGTGGAAGGACAATATTCTGTGCCTTCGGAGCACTTCCAAGAACTCCCACATCTACAAGCAAATGAGTGAGGAGCTGAAAGGCCACGGCGTTATACTTACGGCGGTCGAATTGAAAAACCGGATCAATAATCTCTCTCGGAAGTACAGGTAGATACTTTTTGAAAAGAATATAAAATCAAGTCAAAATAATGGCATATTTGGTCCCTACGTGGGGAAATGTGCCCTTTGTCAAAATAATCACAAGTGCCCCTGATTTTCATAAATTCCTGATCCACTGAAAAAATTCATGAAATTAATGCCAGAGATAAGATATTTTTTGTGGCATTTGTGATTATTTTGACAACTGAGCTACTAAAAAGACATATTTACAAAGCATACGGACCAAATATGCTTTTATTTTGACTCGAATTAACATGCTTTTCGGCTGTTAAAACGTTTGAGTCAGCACTCTACGGGCAATTTTTTGAGATAGTGTACTTTTACAGATTCGAAAGAAACGCCATGGGGCCCTCGGGAGGATCACCTTCTTCTTGGGATTATTTTGATATTCTACACAGCTTTCTCCATACTTATAAACAAAACAGGTGATTGGTTCCGGTAAGTTAAAAGTAATTTTGACAGTAAATTTTCGAAAGAAGGAGACTGCATGGATCGACTTTCTCTTGTGTTAAACATCATCTAGAAAGCTTTCCTTACCATTTTTAATTTATTAAATGTGAGATAAGAACTTCCCTTTCAATTTGAGTCGTACAAATATAGTATCAAATCTCATGCAATGGGTGACTTTAGCGGTGGTCCAAATGACCTGTTTGGTATAATTATTCTGAAAAGAATCAAACTGAGACCTTGCAGAATCATGCGCGGAACGTGAATGTATGTAAATAACCACTCAGTCTTAGCATTCAAATTCATTTTCATTGAAGCAGCTTTGGATTTATGAGTAATTTGAGTTGGGTTCTGATTCAAGATAGAATAGATAGTTCATCCGGCATCTTCTGGAAAGTATTCCAGCCAAATTTTATAGTTTTTCACTCAAACTTGAAAACAGTTTTTTGATCTATATCAGGCATTAACGAAGCAACTAACAATATCTTTTATTTTGTTCCAGATCATGACTACTGCGATGCTGAGTATTTAGATGAAGCGTACAACCCGGAGAACGACACATTCGCTCAATCTATGTTTATGTCACCTTCTGCGCCGACATCATCAGTATCATCGCCATCACCAACACTGCCATCATCCAGCCGCAGGAAAAATTGTTGGAATTGGCTATAAAGGAAAACGAAAATATGGTTACTTTTATGGAGCATTCCAAGACTACAGATCTTCAAATAATCGAGCTCATGAAAGAAAATAACGCGTTGATGAGCAAGCTGGTCGATAAAATTTGAATTGTGTACTTGGAAATTTGAACCAAATAAAACATGTTCAAAAAATCAAATGAATACAGAAATTGATAAAAAGTTTGCGGTGGTGGGTACCACCCACTGTTTATACAGTGAATATAGAGGGAGATAATGGGACAGTTTCCCTGTGATATTTACCGAAATGTACCATCAGTGCGTTTCTAATCCTGGATGCTTATGCGTTTTCGTTTCTTACTATCAATCCTCTTTGTGGTTGTTGCTTCGAATTTAAGGTTTGAAGCTGGATCATCCATTTTTTGTTAATATGGTCATTGTGGTTGTTACATAGGTTATGTAGAATGCAGCAAGTTTTGATAATTGTATTGACATTATTTAGGTCGACCTCCAAACCTTTCCCGATTCTTCTGAAACGGGCCTTCAGATGGCCGAAAGCATTCTCTACAACCCGTCGGCATGCTGATAGATGATAATTAAATAACTTTTCATGCTCCGGCTGATCTACAGAAAATAGAAACGGCTTCATCACCTGGTTTGACAGTCTGAAAGCCGAATCGCCGATCAACAGCATCGATACTACAACCCCTTCGATTAGTTTCGAATGCGCTTTAAATGTCTCGTTCGTGCAGTGTAATTTTTTGAGTTTGGAGTTCTCAAAAATAGTTCAATCATTTGAACGGCCAGGAACTCCTACGTTGATATATTTGAACCGGTAACGATGATCCACCGCAGCAAACAGAATAACCGAATGCCATCCTTTGAAGTTATAGTAGTCGTTTGCCTCATTTTTTGGTACTTTGACTTCTATATGGCATCCATCAATGGCACCGTAGCATTGTGGAAAACCCAGTTTCTCGAAGCCACCGACTATTTCTGATATCTTCTCCGAGGTTGGTGGGTATGCGTCAAACACTTCGTGTTGCACAACATCTACAACCGCATTGCAGATTTCAATGACCAGTTCACCCGTAGTTGTTCTTCCTACACCGAATAGACTTCCAATAGTTCTATATTCCGCTGACGATCCGAAAGCATATAGGGCAATAGCGATGCGTTTCTCCAACCGAATAGCAGACCGCCAAAGAGTATCTTCTCTTTGCAGGCGATGTAATTTTTTGACCAACAAATTAAACGTACATCTGTCAACCCGAAACGTGTTTTTGAACTTTTTATCACTAAACTTTGGTACTTCATCTTCCCAAAATCAAGAATTTTCTACCTGAAAGACCGATATAGTTAGAGAAATTAAAGTTGATATTCAAATGCATCTTACAGTTGACCACACCCTACGTTTTCGGGATTTAACCGGACTAGAGAGTAACGAAACGTATTTCCTGTAGAGCTTCCTAGATATCAAAGCTAACATCCTATATTTTCTGCTCTGCTTCAACAGCATTTGAATTTTTCTGTTATTTTGAATCATTTTCGTTCTGATTACGTTCAGCATCCTGATGAAATAAAGATACAAAAAATAAACAAGCAAGAACGTTGACGGCATTGGGCTTCGTATTACGAAACGGGGGAGTAGGCATGACAATATGGGTTTGCAGAAGAAATGAACACACTTTCAAAATAAAAACTATGAATGATAATTATTTTTCCCAAATCAAATTAGTACTCCATGTAAATGAAAATCACTTTTGCATGCAAGTAGTGAAAAAATATCGTACAAAAATTATGTCTAAATATAATTTTATATTATAATGGTAAGTTTTGGTGAGAATATTTGGAAATTTATAGAAAATAGTTTAAATTAGGGTCAGAACAACGTACTTCTAGTAGGCAAACAACGCCAAGAAAAAAATTTCATACAAATTTTAGTAATTGAAAACTGCCTTAGGGTCGACTAATCTGATAGAGAAGAGTTGGCCTCACACAAACTAATGTCGTATCCAGATGTCGACACCATTCCGTCGTCAACCCGAATGCAATAGATTTAAATTCCTGATTGTCAGTTTGACATGCGGTACAATGTACAACCAAAGTATGTCTGTCATGGTACGATAGTACCTGTACAACGCTGTACTCTTACAACGCAAGTACAGCTGTATGTCTGTCCCTGGTATTATTCCACCACCTGTTCAAGTTCACGTTCAAGGCTAGGTAGTGCGGACTGAATCAAAACGGCTGTCAAAAAAGATCCAATTGAAATGTCAAAAGAGATCCAACGATCAGGAGTGTTATTTTTCTTATGATAATCAACACTATAAAAGAGGTATTGTTGTCAGGGGCAAAAAAAAAATAACAAAATGAACGAACTACATTTTTCCGTCAATTGTTTGATTAACCATTGTATCTCTGAAAGAGCATCTCAGCCTTTCACTGAGCTACGCCTTTTTAATGTCCCCTCTCTTTGACATAACGTTTTTCCGAACGAAATAAAATCAAACGAAGTCAGAGTCACGTAAATGTTTACTCCTGCGATTTGAAAATATTCGATAAAAAGTGGAAGGAAGAGATGCCAGATTATTTTTAAAAAAAAGTCTGTAAAAACATGTGAATGTCTGTTAAAAATGTGGAAAAGTCTGTAAAAGTGTGCAGATCTATAGAAATGTCTTTTAACGTTAATTTTCACATATTCATGAATACTTTGTACATCGTGATGCACGTAAGATTGTATTTTGTTCTCAGATCTTCGTCAAAAGTGGTAATATTATTCTTTATCGCAAAACATTAGACTCGTATTTTTTTATTTTTTCATTGGGGTGCCCATTTCCATTTTAGGGTGATCCAAAAAATCATTATTTTTTTCCACTTTTTCCTAAAATGACTTTTTTCTAAAATTTATAACTTTCGAACCACTTAACCGATTTAGATGATCGACATATCAAATTGAAGCCAATGAGCTTTAATTGAGAAATATTGAACTTGCAGATAATATGGATCCTTTTTTCGTAATTATTGATTGTAGTCGTTTTTTAATGTTTTCATGGCTTTGGACTAGGGGCGCTATATTTTTTTATATTTTTTCTTGGAAGCTGAGAATTTTTTACATAAAATATCTCGATATCAGAGATGCTATTTTTTTCGTTTTTGAAATATGATTTTTCAAAACTAATCGATGTTTCGAAAAACAAATTTTCCCCATTTTTCCCACTACAAAAACATAACTCTTGAACTATTGGACCGACTCATATCATCGACATATCAAATTGAAGCTTACGAGCTATTTTTCTTTGGAAAAATGTTACTTTTGCGGAAAAATTTAATTCTTGTTTTTGTAATTATTGATTGATTTATTTTTTCATAGTTTTCTCGTTTAAAGATAGGAGCGCTATATTTTTTTTATATTTTTTATGGAAAGCTGAGGATTATTTACCTAACATATCTCGATATTAGAGATGTTATAATTATCGTTTTTAAGTTATAAATTTGTAAATTTAACATGTTTTAAGTCTTCGATCAATATTCATATGTGACTAAACTAGAACTATGCTACTAGAATCCTTCCCGCAAGTGTGATATTTTTTCAAATTTTGCTTATTGGCTTCAATTTAATACATCGATCATCAAAACCGGTTCAGTAGTTCAAATGTTATGATTTTTTGCAGAAAGTAATTGGACAAAGGGGGAAAAATGATTTTTCGAACCACCATTACTTTGAAACATCATATCGAAAAAACATAAAAATAGCTTCTCTGATATCGAGATATGTTATGCAAAAATCCTCAGCTTTCAAGAAAAAAATATAAAAATATAGCGCCCTCTAGTCCAAAGTCATAAAAAAAATAAATAACGACTACGATCAATAATTAATAAAATATAATTATTTTTTTCGCATGTTAAATATTTTTTAATAAAAGGCTAAGTCAATAGTTTCAATTTTATATGTCGATCATCTAAATCGATTCAGTGATTCAAAAGTTATTAATTTTCATTTGTCATTTTTGGGAAAAAGTGGAAAAAATTGATATTTCGGACCACTTAATAACTTATGTGTCGTAAGTGTGTTTAAATGTTCAACGATCTACACATACATACATACACATACATACGCGTTGTTAATTTTTATAAAAATCAGTATTTCTTCGTTGATATATTGGACATCCACCAAGGCTTGCGGTCTTGTCGTTGATGAAATTTATAAGAAAATACAGTGTATATTTTCCATCCGCCATGCAAGGCTATACAAGTTTTAGATCCCCACACGGCCATGAACCATGTCTGTGGTAACAATAACGAACAGTAACCCATATTTTGTCATAAGCAGACCCGAAAGCGAATGTAAATTGTTGAGAATAGAATGAAAATTTTTATTCGATTTTGTTTTAATACTTAGAAGACAAAGTCCTGACCCTAGCTTAACTATTTTTCAATAAATCTCCTTGCATTTCAGCAAAACAATCTTATCTAGAACAAAAAATAATTATCAGAGACAATTTTCGTTCAAGGTTTTTCGTTACCTGCAGAGAATGCAATTTTTCATTAATTGTGAATAACCGTATCCTCTCTTTCGTCTGCAATGATGTCAGGGCAAAAGTACTTATGTGTATGAGTTCCAAACTTCATACACACCAGATGGGCCAACCAGAAAGACTGCCGGGCCGCAGGTTGAGTATCGCTGGTCTAACGTCATGTGTATTGATATAAACTAAATATAATAATTTTCTGTATTAAAACTATGGAAAAATGGCATATGGTGAGTCAAATATCTTTGATGTGATGAATAGAGCCCTTTTATTTTTCAAAAACCTGTGAAATATTATTATATCCAAAGTCTACAACAAAAATAAAAAGTGTTTTACAGATATGTCTGTAAATTCACAAACATATTTGTAAATCTGGCATCTCTGGTGGTCTAAGAATTTATTGCAAGAAATCGCTTGAAAACATGCGTGAATTTGCTTGAAAATGAAGTGGATTGAGTCCGCACCACTTAGGTTCAAGGAAACTCTAAACCAGGCTCAAGCGAGAATCAGGCCCGATAAGTTTTCTTACACCCTGTATAGGTGAGTTAGATACAAAAATAATAGCATACCTGTGAGAACTGTCAACTCATGTTGACCTCTGTTGTCAGAAAATTTACATCACTGTCAGACAAACAGTGCGTGTATGCTGCATAGTTGCTGATTTTTATTGAACTTTCGAGCGCAGAGCAAATTGCTGTGATTTTCAGTAGATTTTAGCGCGTTTATCCAGCGGAGGAACCAGGATTACGATCGGAACCATGACGGCTCACGATCAGATGCGGGCAATGCTGGACCAGCTGATGGGAACGTCCCGAAATGGTGAGTCGAATTACAACTATCCCATAGGGGAAAGCGCTGCCCACCATGTTTGTTTTGTGCTGCGAAAATTGAAAATTGATATTTTTGGTTGGAAAAAATTATTGTGCCATGTTTGTTTATATTTTCTTATGAATCGTTATGATTTACAGCTGTAAGTAATATTATTGGTAACGGTAAATCTTTTTTTTTCTCGTGTTGCAGGCGAAACCAACCGTTTTTCCACAAAATTCTACGACAACAAAGTATGTAAGAGTTTTTTGTTAGGCTGCTGTCCACATGAAATTCTCGCTTCAACGGTAAGTAGAAATGACAAACTCTTGATATTTACGATAGGCAGCTAAAATATAGCTTCGTCGTTTGTTCAGTAGTAGGATCCCCAAAATATAAAACTGTCGAAACCATTCGTTATCTTCCAAGACACACTCGACACGATCGCCCCACATTCTAGCCAAACGAAACCAAATGTCCCCCCATCTGATTCTATTGCAGACACGTCGCTACTTCTAATCATTTAAGTTGTTCTTCCACTTGATAAAAGAATTGACAAAAAATGTAGCGCCGGTGATGTGTTAATTTGGCCCCTAAGTATCATTTAGGCGCTGGTTCCGATGATCGTAAGTACCTTCCTAACCGAGAGACTGTGATCATCATAAAAAAGCGTTTTGTATTACCTTTCAAGCAGGATTTTGTTTGATTAAGTTTTGATAGGAGAGACAATGAAATGAACGAGTATCCTCGTCCTGAAAATCCTAAGGGAAACGCATCGGAGAGCGAAATTACGTAAGTGTTTAGTTTTTACTTGAGCAAACCAATTTAAGATGAATGTCGAACCTATAGTTCGATAGTTCCCTTCGCGTCCTTCTGTCCAGCTTGTCGTGTCGTTTGATGAGGTCTATGGGTGTGGGATAGGGTGATTAGGGTAGTGAATGCGGTTGATTCCCTTTAGATATTATAGATTTAAATAGATTTTTTCTGAGTCGTACGAAACCAGCAATTCACTACACTAGTCCGAATATCCCATGCCGTAGGATAGAGTTTGCCGAACCGATATCATAAACACATCCTGTAGATCGTGTCTTCAATAGTATTCAGATTTCATAAAGCTCTGATCGTGAATGGGTACGTATGAAAAAAAAATAAGACACAATCTCATCGTCGGAGGGCTTTCGCGTGATTGGGTATGTACATTATTATAATTTTTGTAACATGCTTGACATTTAAAAACAAAAGACAAGAGTTTGAGGCTGTAATTGTTCTCGATAACTGTGAATTTATAGTATTTGTGAGCGCCTCTGGAGGGGTTCTGGTAATAATCGTCCCTGTCTCAGATGATGCAAAATGTGTGTTCGGTCGAAATCTGACCAAGCCTCCTCCCACACAAAGAACAGAACGGCAAAGCGGCAGTCAAATTGAGCGCAGAGTCAAGGATCAATCCTTTCTACCGTACGTATAATTTGTTTAGAGAAAAAAAATTGACCGATTGTGGTTTTTCTAATTTTGCAAAAACATAAAAAAAACAAAAACAAATCTTTGGGTTTCCTATTCCTCGAGCGATCTTCCATTGTGCACATATATAAACCAAACCAACCCAAGCCTCTGTGAGTGAGTCTTGCGTTGATCCTTGCCACCCCATCTCGTGTATGTGTGTGGAGGGAAGATTGTGTTGCCACTTTGGTGAGTAAAACATAGCAAAACTCTTCCTAACTTGAACAGATGTCGTGATATTCATATGAGAGTTTTTTGGACGGAATTAAAAATCGACGGAAGCAATTTGGAATGAAATATGAAAAAGATGGAATAATGGAATAGATGGTGACATGAAAATGGCTAGAGTAAAATTGGCATACAGTTCGTTCGGTGTTTTTTTTATCCTTTTTAAGATTCTATTTTCCGGAGCGGATTGCTTTAGCGGTCTCCAGATGGTAATTCTATGTTCCGAATATTGAAAGATTTCCAATTCCAGATTTCATATATAATGTATATCTATAGTTTTCAATTTACTGAAGATATTTCAGATACCAGGTTCGAATGATTTTCACTTCTATGCGGATTTCAAACTCTCTATTCAGGTTGAGAATACAGAATTAAATTCTAGATGTAAGATTTTTAATGATTTTAATGTACCTTGAGCCATTTCCAGCTTCTCAAATTTCTGATACTCAAAATAGATCAAAATTGTTACAATCCTGGGACATTCATAGTTCTTAATACATATTACTAGATTCAGATCGCAAACATAACCTTTTAAACACGGATATTGTTGTTTGTTATGTTTCCAATTTTATATTTTAGTGTCAAGAAGTAGTTTAGATTTTAGATCTACCACAATTACTCATTTCTCATATTTCTTCTAATAAAAGTTTGAATATATATTTGTTTCGGGGGAAAAGCAATATCACTACGCACCTGCGAATGATATACATTTTTGGAACAAACTTTTGAATAAAGGAGAAATGTCAAGCATTATCTGAACGAAAATCCCATGTTCTGGACGCCTTCAAAAACGACCCAGCAAACATTAAATCGCATGAGTTGACATATCCTAAGTCGCATATAAAGTGGGATCGAATCGAAATCATATATAATGTCGATCAAAGGATACACTGCGTACATCTAAAATAGTATAAAATGTGAAAACTTCGATTCTATCGATTCTATGATTACAGATTAAGTCTCAATTCGGTATAACAAGCATGAAGATATAAATTGAATCAATGTAATACTGCGAATAATTGTATTACATGCTGTGGAAAATCGTTCAACAGTAAATAATATTTGATCGTAACTGAGGCGATATTACATCATATTTGAAATTTGACATTACAAGATTCACGATGTCATATGTATAGTGTCGACGTCTGGTGGTGATATGTTGATTTAGAGAGGGAAACGAATCTACCAGATCAGCAGGTTCGAAAGCAGCTTGAAATTGGGAAAAATTTGAATGACAATTTTTACTTCATGTTATTTGTTTACTTAAAACACCTAGCAATAAACTTTGTTTGACCATTTCTATAGAAATTCAATGACTTTTCCACTGAAACACAATAGACGACAGGAATGACAAAGCCGATTGCATCTTTTTCCTATGCGTACGAGTTTTAACTGCTCTAGGATAGTATTCCAGATAGCCGTGTGAGATTGAATGGCCTTTACGTTCCCTTTGTAACTTGTACCGTCTCAACGTATGCATTAAACTAGCGTCATTTATTAATACTTAGTTGAGATTTTTTAAGCCAAATAACACGCATTGAATGTATTCCGAGGGGCAAGCTCTAGAATACGCGTGACCACAGTGCAAGTCAATGGAAATTTCTTCGACAAAAAACAGGAAGTGGGTTATATCTATGGTATAATCGCAAGGGTGACGTAGGACTATCGTTGATTTAGAGATCATTTGTTTGAAGTTGAATATAAATCCATTCTGAATGAATAAATAAATGAATATTTGGGGGACTTCGAAAACGAGAGCGTTGCGTTGGAGGTACAAGGTTTTATGCATCCAATATAGGATACGAAAAACCTTGTTCTGAAGAATAGTCTTCAAAAGCTTTCCTGCTAACTGCACTTGATTGACAAATCACAAAACCAAAGGTATTATATAGATATTTTATGGATAGAAAACATTAAAATAAACTCTTTCGCTTGAATGTAATTTTCAATTCCAAGGGGAACTGGCAGATTATTTTCCAGCAACGATTAGATATTTCCACATTTTCCTCGATACTGGAAGCCCACCAGTAGTTAATACTAACTCGATAACCACCTGTTAATAGCACTGGATTGAAAAATATTTGGTCACAGTGTTACATGGATAGAAAACATTAAAATAAACTCTTTCACATGAGTGTATTTTTAAATTCCCAAAGGAACTGGCAGATTATTTTCCAGCAATGATTTGATCTTTCCGGAACTTTCTCGATGCTGAATGGCATCCAAACGGAAAGAATTCCGCGCGTGTATGTGTCGATCCTTCGCCGTCCACCTCGTCCAGCACGTTAGGCAACGATGTTGTCTTGTCGATGTCCTCACGAAAAATGAATGCGTCTCACCACCAGAATATCGCTTAAGTATGTTTTTTTTGTGTGATTGAATCGAGAGAAGGTGTGGTTCACGATGGCAATTTGGAAGGCAAACTACAGGGGAATAAACTTTCTGAGCTCGAAACTTTCGGCGACTGAGCAATAATCGATTGCGTGCGCATACAATATTGGATACGGAAATATCCTACTGATGGGGAAGAATAATCTTCAGAAGCTTTCCTGCTAATTACACTTGGTTGAAAAATTACAAAATCAAATGTATTTAGTCGCTGTGTTATTTGGTTAGAAAACATTAAAATAAACTCTTTCACATGAATGTATTTTTAAATTCCCAGAGGAACTGGCAGATTATATTCCAGAAATGATTAGATCTTTCCGAAACTTTCTCGATGCTGAATGGCATCCAAACGGAAAAAATTCCGCGCGTGTATGTGTGTGTAGCGATGTCTTCCCGGGGAACCGTTTGTGGCATCACTCTCCTCCTGATGGATTCCCTTCTGGCCTAAGGTGCACAAACAGGCTCTTGGTGACACCGTTCATCCGCGCTTTCGTGATAAACACGAAGAGCTTCACCACAACAGCGACAACATGCTCCAATCGCTGTTCAATTAGAACTGAGTGGATTTTCCAAGCGGCGCTCGCTTATATACCGATTGGTGATTTCAATAGCCTGTTTTGAGAACAATTTTAAGGCTATTGAAACAAGTTTTTGGATCAAAAAGTAACAAGAGTATAACGCGTATACATTATATCTTTCGAATGAAGTGTTCATCATACCATTTCGTTCAGTTGTTTAGGAGCTATTAACGCTCAAAATCTCGGTCTCCGGCGTATTGCTTTCGGTTTCGAAACTTTGATTTTACACCCCGGTATAGAAATGAAAAACGTAGTCCTACGTCAAAATGCCCCGGTTAGAACGGGAATCGAACCCGAACACCCGGCATGATCATGTGAGAAACTAACCACTGTGATGCCGCTAAGCCATGTGAGATAGCAGTTGCTTATCTTGCAAACAACCGGAGTTCGAATCCAATCGGAGCAATATTCTTAACCAGCACCAACACTCATTCTAAGTATTTTTACCCCCTCCCACTAAAAATCAATTGAATAATTCCTATTTCTAGAAACATAAATGTTGTCATATATACAAATGGCGAGTCGTGAGGTTATAAAAATATTTATACCTAACGAACATTTCAGCCATTTGTTTTTTTTGTTTGCCTGTAGTAAATCGTATATAACGGGTATTTCAATAGGGACGCTACAAAAGTAGACCGATAGGGACAGCAAACGACGCCATACTTTTTCCCGCTCTCTTGACATTTCTTTTCAGTAAGGTTTGCCATTTCATAACGGAAAGATATGCGATCCAACAACGAGTCGAGATTATTAAAATTTACTACCGAAATTCGGAGTCAATGGCTTCAACTTTGAGAGCGCTACGTCCTGTTTATGGTCGTCATAGCCGTCCTGCCAGATCAACAATCGATCGAGCGTCTAGTGGACAAATTTGAATTCACAGGCACAGTACAAAATATTTCCGTGCCATTGAGACAAAGAAGTGCCCGTAGTGTGAAGAATATTGCTGCCGCTAGCGCATCAATTGAGGAAGACTCAAATCAGCCTTTCACACGCCGTTCTCAAGCGTTGGGCATCTCTGTGACGTCGTTGTGGGGAATTTTGCGATAAGATCTTGGCCTACATCCTTACAAGATCAAATTGACGCAAGAACTGAAGCGTCGTATGTTCGTTGGGCTGAGCAACAACATGAAAATGATTCGGATTTTCATCGAAAAATCATCTTCAGCGTAAATCGAAAGAATTTTATCGAATCGAGTTCTATCTCGAACGTCATGTGTTGCGAATTACATATTTCGAAATGTTGCCGAAATGTTTTCCAAAGTAATATATCAGGAATGCAACAAGCAAACAAAACAGCTCGAAAAACTATGCCGACCGCTTTCCCCAGACTGTATCTATAACAGCGAAATAGAGCTAACGAGTTCAACTAGAATTACATAATAGGCCCCAATATGTGATTTTAGAATTTTCTAACTTCTCACTCTTCACTTCCTTCCTTCCTTGTTTGTATTAGAGAGGCTTTAAACTTTGCAGTTCATTCGCCTCTAACTCTTCACTGTTATTCTATTCATGACTATATTTCTTGAAAGAAATCTGCACAATTAATTCACTTTACTTATCATAGTTTTAAAATTAAAATTCGCAGTTATTAAAGGCTAAGTTTTTTTTCCAAAAAAAAAGTTTTCATTGATTTTTGAAACCTTAGAATTTTTAATTGGTCATTTAACAAATAATATTCCTGGAGAAAACATTGTTGAAATTGTTCCTAGTGACATTTTTTGCTTTATTATAAGTTAAGGTCGTGCAGCTGGATGTGTTAATATCAACATTAGGTTTACAGGATGCGTCATTTTGGCATTTTTTTAAAAAGAAAATTACCAAAACCGTTTGCATTTTAATTTTATTTCTTGTAATTATTTTTATCCATTGATCGAGATAAATAAATATTCTTTTTTCTTCAAAAGTGTTGAGATATTGCAATTTTCTATGTGGTATACCTATCTCTACGGATGCATCAATTCGACGCGATCGTAATGTAGACAACATTTTGAATAAACATGCTAACACCACATCAGTAATAAAAAGAAATATACCGACAATACTTTGATACGTTATCACCATTATCCGATATCATAATCTTAAATGAAAGAAGCGATAAACAACAGGTGCCGAAAAACAACAATTGAAAAAACGAATCGTAGAATGTTAATTGTTGTCAGAGTTCGAAAAGATTCTGAAGATTTCAGTTGTTCGAATATTTAAAAATAAAATGCTAGAATATTTTTTGAATTAGTAATATCATTGTGAACCTAAATTTTAAACTATTTTGACAAAAATGCCTTCTTTATCATTTATATAGGTCTAGGAAAGGAAATAAAATTCTGCTCGTATTTGTGAGGGCAGTTCTGGTTCTGAAGAAGATGAAAATGATGTGATTCGAGGAGGGAATCGAGATTTTGGAATCAAAAGATGCAGGAGAATCATTCATTTGAACAACATGACAGAACATGCTGAGAGTTATACTGAAGAAGAAGCACTTCGTGTTTTGAAAAACAATTGGGAGAATTCACCACAAAATTACCAAATACGATGCTCAGGGATGATTTTATGGAAATGCTTCGATTTGTCCGATTTGATAAAAAAAAATCCGAACGATCTTAACATTTACGCATCGACAAATTTACTATGATATCCGAAATATAGAATCAATTTATACACAATAGGATGAATTTGTAGTTCTAATGTTAGCCGAACTGTATCTTCATCGTGACAGAAATATAACCGCGGATTATTTTCTCACCAGTAATCCTCCAGCTTAATAAATAGTAGCAAAAGAACCAGTTTAGTTGGTACTAATCGAGTCAAGAAAGTTAAAATGAGGTTGTATTCTTCAAAAAATTTATAAATCTTACAACTAATATGTTTTATTGAGGTTAGCAAAAAAACCTTATAAAATGGTCACGGCAATAGGTGGTGGGATATTTCATCCATTGCGTTTGAAGGTGACACTATCCTAGACTAGCTGGCGGGCGCCTAGGAAAACCTACGTGGGCGACCGGTAGACCGCGGACTACCGATTGGCCATCCCTGATATAGATTATCTGTAAACCGAACGAACTGTATGAGCAATGCGTTATCTTATGAAATTAATTTAAGAATTGATATTTTATTGAATATTTAACATTGGAACCTTGCTCTCATCGACCGAATGAAAATATCAAATGAAACAGAATAAACGAACGAACCGGAACACAAGGATGTAACTACCAGATGTGATAATAACTTGTTGTGCGGTGCAAAATTTAATTTGTTCCTCCTTTTCCATTTTCTTGCGCAGCGGATGGATTTGGGCGAATGTCCAAAGGTGCACGATCTTGCCCTCCGAGCCGATTTCGAGAACGCTTCAAAGAAAAAGGATTACTACTATGATGTCGACGTAAGTAAAACACACCATATCTAACTGTTGTTACAAATGATCGAAAGTTAATCTTTCTTTTTTTTTCTGCCCTCAAGGCAATGGAACACCTGCAGGCCTTCATTGCCGATTGTGATCGACGGACTGAAGCGGCGAAAAAACGGCTAGCCGAGACACAGGAGGAACTGACCGCCGAGGTGGGAGCGAAAGCCAACGCGGTTCACGAGCTGGCGGAGGAAATTGGTAAGAAACTTGCGAAAGCTGAAGCTTTAGGTGAGGCAGGACAGGTCGAGGAAAGTATGAAGTTGATGTCCGAGATCGATGAGCTGCGAGCGAAGAAGACCAAGGCCGAACAGGAGTATCGGAGTGCTATACCGGCTAGTAGCTACCAGCAACAGAAACTGCGTGTTTGCGAGGTTTGTTCGGCGTACCTTGGCATCCACGACAACGATGTCCGATTGGCGGATCATTTTGGTGGTAAGCTGCATTTGGGTTTCTTGGCGATTCGTGAGAAGTTGATAGAGCTGGAGAAAACGGCTGCTCCGAGACAGAAAGAGCTTAGGAAAAGTGGACGTCGCGATGCCGACTTTGAGGAGGGTCGCGGTCGGTCGCGGTTTGTCGGTGGACGTGAGCTGGACAGGCGGTCGCGGGCTTTAGTTCGCAGCAAGGATCGCGAACGTCGAGATGAGTAAGTAACACTTAACATATATTCATTTCGGTAAGGTTAATTAATGAATTCGTTTATATTGCAGTCGCACCGAACGCAAACGCTCCTCGGAACGTTCGGATCGGCGTCGCTCGAAAAGTCGTGATCGACGTTCGCGAAGCCGCGATCGCCAATCGGACAACAATAAGGATCGGGATCGGGAACGTCACGAGCGCAATCGTGATCGCGGTGATCGTGACCGAGACCGTGACCGCGATCGCGATCACAGGGATCGTCGTCGCCGTTCGCATTCTCGGGAAAGATCAAGACGGTAAGCATTGCCAGCTCGGGAGCAATCGAACCATTGTCACTTTTCGCATACATAGAAATCAAGTTTTGGAGACAACGACGACCACAGGAAAAACGGGGATCGATCAAACATACAACTATTTCGGACAGCTGACAGAGTTTAAACCGTAAGCAATATCTTTTCGAATCGCTATCACACAATGCTCGTACGATTTGTTCATTTTCTTTTTTCTTTAATTGAGAGTAGTGAATCATAAAAAAAAGTTTCATTTATGGTGAAATCGAAACGGATCATAGAAAAGTATGATCTTGAAAAGTTAACAGCAACAAATAAATTGACATTAACGATAATGAATACAAAACGTCATTTGCTGAATGAGGTGCATTTAGAGACGCAAATTGTGCGAATTTGAAACTTTCATTGATTGAAACAAAATATCAATACAATTGGCCGAGATTAGATTTTTCTCCTACATCATACATCAGTGTCATAAAAAGTGTTTCTCATGGCGCGTCGGTGTTTTCTATCAGGATTGGGATTCAACGATCGGTAAGAACCTTTTTCTAATTTTTCATAAGTCAGAGCGGTCTTTGCTCTGATAGAGTTCATTTTTCCAGTTGCAAATCTTTTGCAATTATTTCTTTTTGTGGAGTAATCGTGCAACTAATATTGATAGAAATAATATTTTATTCTTTAATAATATTTAATATATACAAACACACACCCAACTCGCTGAACGAACGTGTTTAGTTTCTAAGGGTAGAGCTATTAAATATTACAATTATTAAATAGATGTGTATTGTAAAGATGGAAGGAATGAAACAATAAAGCATTTTATTTGCACTTGCGCTGGGTGGTTATGTGGGAAAGAAAATCCATAATCAGTTTGGGGTTATCGTGGGAGAAGATGTTCGACTATTGGGTCGCATAAGGTATGTCCACAGCAAAACTTAGCCGAAGAAATACTCGCCGTAAAGATTCATTATATTTTTTTTTTCATAGAAGGAACAATTCATCATAATGAGGGAGAAGTTGGCTTTAAATTCACATCAAGAAACTGTTAGTTCGTCATATTATATCCAAATACTCCAGTTGCAAAAGGTTTTGCGGCAAGCTATAGGGGAAAGCTTCGAAACAGATGAAGGCCACTACCAGTTTTTTTTTTATCTAAGAAACATTCAAGAATCACTTGTAAGCGGATAGATCATCATCTCCAATTAAAACTTCTATTCGGTCATCGGTAGTCATTCGGATAGGATGTTTTTGTTGGTGTAGTGATTAGAACAAAAAATCTATCATCCTTGCTCAAGGCGAAGTGGTTTCTTTTGTTATCTTCTTTTCTATTGGACTGTGTATAGAACAAATGAATTGGTAAATAAAAGAAAACAGTAGTGTGTTCCGTACACAATGATAAAGCGAGAACTTTCCTGAACTACGTGCACCGGAGCACAACTGTTTTATACGCAATCATAGCTATGCCTGCGATCAATCGATTGAGGTGCGCTTCGAAGTATTTTATATAATTATTAATATTATCGTTATTATTATTTATTATTGTAAAATATAATTGTATGAAACATCCGCATTAAGGATGTCAGAGTGCGGGAGATCTCCTAAAATAAGACTATAGACTCTTCCTTGGTTGCTCAAAAAGAGGTAGGAAAGTCACTCAAGTGCAATCCCGCTTCAGAAGGTATATCTTCTGAAAAGGAGTCAGTCTACCACTCAATCCTCGATTCCTCATCACCGCTCCCTCTCAATCCTCGTTGGTTGTGTAACCTTTGTTACGCATCACTTCACGCACCCGGTTCGGCATGGATTCCACCAACTTCTGGCACGTGGTGACCGGGATGGCGTACCAACAAGCTTGGATCCTTGGTGTGTGGAATACACACGAATTCCCCGAGTGGGCTTTCAGATTTTCAGCGCAGAAGAGCGGCCATATGGTGATATGCAGCGACAGACATCAGGGTCCCAACTCCAGGGTCCAGCTATACAAAAACAACATCCCTCGCCGAAAAACGCTAAAGATCCTCGGAGTGTTGGTTGACCAAAAACTTAGCTTCCTCCGCCATTTTGAGGAAGTTAAGAAGAACTGTGCTACCCGGTTGAATCTGTTGAAAATGATCTCCAACCGCACCGGAGCAACAACAGAAAGATTCGGCTACGGGTGGCCAAAGCTATCATCAGCAGCCGCCTCACCTAAGGTCTCGAACTGACGTGTTTGGATGGAGACAAGCTCCCAAAAACTCTGGCACCCATCTATAATATGGCACTACGGACTGTCTCCGGCCTCTTGCCATCAACACCAGCTGCCTCTGTCTGCGCTGAAATTGAAGAACCTCCTTTCGATCTAATCATAGACTCGACAATCGTAGTCAGGACTGATAGTTTTTTTTTGTCCCAAATCAGCGGTAGGGGAGAGACCCACCTGACCGCCCTTAGCAACACGATCCTGCAGCGGGTGGCGATTCCCAACCTCTCTCCGGTGGCGTAACAATCCTGGTTTGGTGCGAACGACTGGAGGTTTCCAACTGTTCTCGTCGAGAACGGTATCAGGAACAACTTCTGAGCCGGGGTGAGCTCGACCGGTTTGCTAGAATATTTCGAGGCCATCATAGCAGAAATATACCGTCTTCACGAGATCAAATATTCGGACGGCTCAAAAGGACCTTCAAGGGTTGGATTTGGGGTAAGCGATAGTAATAATAGTCTAATTTCCAGCAAGAAACTCGCGGACATCTGTCAGGACTTCTCGACCGAGGTGGCCGACATCTTCGAGGCAACCACAATTTCATCTTCCAAGCCGTTGTTGGTCGTCTCCGATTCGGCGAGCGCCATTGATGCCATCGGTGCGACCAGGTCCGAACATCCATGGGTACAGGCCATCAGGAAGTACCTATTGCCCGACACTGTGCTCATGTGGGCCCCCGGACACAACGGCATCGCAGGGAATGAAGCGGGCGACCGATTTACCTGTGTGGTTGCCCCAAATATGATGATCTGCGAAATCTTCATGGAATTAGCGGAAGTATACGAGATGTCTTTTCACGATCTCCCATAGGCTCTCCACAGGGTTCAGAACCGGTGACTGCGCTGGCCACGCCATGACGTTGATTTTGTTATCCTGGAACCACTTTTTGGCGGTCATGCCGGTGTGCTTTGAATCGTTATCCTGCATGAACAGTCATTTCAGGGGCATCTCCCACTCGGCGTGTGGCAACATAACATCCCTTAGAACCCCCTCACACCATAATGTTTCCTCCTTCATGCTTGAATGTCTTCGTGGTATACTGTGGCATGTAAGCGCAGGCTAATGGGAGATGGACCCAAGTTTTTTCCGCCCGAGCAGACGAGGTTTACTTTCGTCTCATCCGACCACAGTATATTTCGCCACTGCTTTCCTTCTCCGGACCGATCCAATCGAAGTGGTCTTTTGCGAACTTCAGCCACGCCTTCAGATGCTTCGGCGTCAGCATCGGGACCTTCCAGGGGCTTTTATCGTCTATCCCCTGCTCCACCAACCGCCGCTGATCTGTACGGGAACTCATGGACAAGTTCAGTTCGTCCCGAATCTTTACGGGATCTTTCTTGGAGGCTCATCCTTCGCGGTCGTTTTCCTTGGGCCATTCGTTTCGGATTTTTTTTTGCGGTCGTAGAGACACGAGAGTTTTGGATCGTTCCAACTACTGTGCGATTTCGCGCTGGCTGCTACCTGCCTTGGACATTTTGCGGACGACCATCCGCTGTGTGTCCGTGCGCTGTGTTTTGTTAAGTATGCTTAAAACGCATTTTTTAATGAATGACTATTGTTTTAATTACAGAGGGTGTGATAACCGAAATGGGCCTGCATGCGAAAATCTTACGAGTAAAGGTGCTCGCCATTTTTAAAATTGCCCTCGATGACTGTTAAGATCTTGGACTGTCGCCAGCCCGGAACAGTCTCCCATGAAGCGAATAAGACTAAATTTACGCCGGCCTACTCGTTTCGAGTCACCTTCACTGGTTCCGTTTTTCCTGACTACGTGATGGTAGAGAAATTGAGGTTACCCGGGCGACTTTTCATTCCCAAACCAATGACTTGTCGAAAGTCAATTGGTTGATGGATTTTGAAATTTACACGGAAAGTTTGTCCTGATTCCGTTTACGTGAAAAAAAAAATATTTCGAGTTATACCACAAAATAGGTGCGATCTTGATAGATTATATGATAGATTCTCTCTTACTCTTCTTTCATGTAACAATTCTGCTCCAGGTTCAGATAAAATAAAGTTCTACTTGTTGAAAACTTGTTTTCTTGGAAATTATGGGTCCTGTCAGACAAATTTCACTCTCGGGGTCTGCCGCCTCTATTGAATTGTGAGAAACATTTGTCGGGAGTCGGGTCTCTTATACACTCAGGTGATGATCTTGCTGCTTTGTGTCATTGTAAACAAACAATGCTTCAATTCATATTCTAGAGTGTAGGTATTGGTGACTACCATACACTGCATGATTTTCATATGTGTGTGCAAGCGCTGAGTAAAAACGAATGTTTTTGTATTTTTTAAGTGTCAAGTTTCTATAAGACCAGTTATATTTTCCGTTGATTTAGTTGTTTTGATCAATAAATCCGGAATATGCCGAAGGGAAATGTGTTCACGGAGGGAGAAAAAAGATAAATCGATGCATTTCACCAAGAAAATGTTGGTATCAGAGAAATCGCTTGTCGTATTGGACGATCCCATCAATTAGTGCTAAATTAATTGGCGAATCCTCAAGGATACGATAAGAAGGAGAGAACTCCACGTAAATCGAAGCTTTCTGATCGGGATAAGCGAGTAATAGCTAGAACAGCTTCGAATACCTCAAAATCGCTTATGCAAATAAAGCAATATTTCAATTTAAATGTTTCTCGGGTGACAATTCGTCAAGTTTTGGTAAAAAATCCTCACATAAAGAGGGCCTCATTGGTTAAAGCTCCTCGTCTTACACCATCTCACATCGGAAGACGTCTGAGTTTTGCATGAACCGACAGTGGGACATGGTATGTTGTGACAAAGAATGTTCCCAAAAAAAACATTTTGTTATATATCATAACGAAAAGTTCTTCAATGTATAGATTATCTTCACTGACGAAAAAACAGGAAGTGGGTTATATCTATGGTATAACCGCAAGGGTGACGTAGGACTATCGTTGATTTAGAGATCATTTGTTCGAAGTTGAATCTAAATCCATTCTGAATGAATGAATAAATGAATATTTGGGGGACTTCGAAAACGAGAGCGTTACGTTGGAGGCACAAGGTTTTATGCATCCAATATAGGATACGAAAAACCTTGTTCTGAAGAATAATCTTCAGAAGCTAACCTGCTAACTGTACTTGATTGACAAATCACAAACCCAAATGTATTATATGGATATTTTATGGATAGAAAACATTAAAATAAACTCTTTCGCTTGAATGTAATTTTCAATTCCAAAGGGAACTGGCAGATTATTTTCCACCAACGATTAGATATTTCCACATTTTCCTCGATACTGGAAGCCCACCAGTGGTTAATACTAACTCGATAACCACCTGTTAATAGTACTTGATTGAAACATATTTGGTCACAGTGTTACATGGATAGAAAACATTCAATTAAACTCTTTCATATGAATATATTTTGAAAATTCCCAAAGGAACTGGCAGATTATTTTCCAGCAAAGATTAGATCTTTCCGGAACTTTCTCGATGCTGAATGGCATCCTAACGGAAAAAGTTCTGCGCGTGTATGTGTCGATCCTTCGCCGTCCACCTCCTCCAGCACGTTAGGCAACGATGTTGTCTTGTCGATGTCCTCACGAAAAATGAATGTGTCTCACCATCAGAATATCCCTTAAGTATGCTTTTTGTGTGTGATTGAATCGAGAGAAGGTGTGGTTTACGATGGCAATTTGGAAGGCAAACTAGAGGGGAATGAACTCTCTGAGCTCGGAACTTTCGGCGACTGAGCAATAATCGATTGCGGGCGCATACAATATTGGATACGGAAATATCCTACTGATGGGGAAGAATAATCTTCTGAAGCTATCCTGTCAATTGCGATTGATTGAAAAACCACAAAACCAAATGTATTTGGTCACAGTGTTACATGGATAGAAAACATTTAATTAAACTCTTTCACATGAATATATTTTGAAAATTCCCAAAGGAACTGGCAGATTATTTTCAGTAACGATTAGATATTTCCACATTTTCCTCGATAATGGAAGCCCACCAGTGGTTAATGCCAACTCGATAACCACCTGTTAATAGCACTTGATTGAAACATATTTGGTCACAGTGTAACATGGATAGAAAACATTCAATTAAACTCTTTCACATGAATATATTTTGAAAATTCCCAGAGGAACTGGCAGATTATTTTCAGTAACGATTAGATATTTCCACATTTTCCTCGATACTGGAAGCCCACCAGTGGTTAATGCCAACTCGATAACCACCTGTTAATAGCCGCGCGTGTATGTGTGTGTAGCGATGTCTTCCCAGGGAACCGTTTGTGGCATCACTCTCCTCCTGATAGATTCCCTTCTGGCCTAGGGTGCACAAACAGGCTCTTGGTGACACCGTTCATCCGCGCTTTCATGATAAATAAAGAGCTTCACCGCAACAGCGACAACATGCTCCAATCGCTGTTTAATTAGAACTGAGTGGAAAGGAATTTTGGTGGAGGCTCGTGCATGGTTTGGGCGGGATTATGTGCAACCGGATAGCTCAAGATAGCTTTCACATCATTCAAGGATTACATACATGTTCTGGAAACCGTACCGTCTACCGTTTTTGCGTGGATATCGTCACTAAAAATTCATATTCCAACAAAACAATACTACTATTCATACCAGCAAGGAAACTAAGCAATGGATTTAGGATAAAAAACTTAATTTTTTGGATTGGCGGACTCGCTCTCCAGACTTGAATCCTGTTGAAAATCTTAAGGGGGTCCTTGTACGCAGAATCTACACTGAGGGAAAACGGTACTCCATGATTGAAGGGTCAAGGTAGTAATTTCGGAAACATGGAAAAATATTGAGAAATCCGTTCAGTACAATTTGGTAAATAGTATTCCAACCACGAATTTTTCAGGTTATCAGCCGAAATGGCAAGGTTGCCAATTATTGACATAAAAATCAGCCGATTTTACTAAGCGCAAGTTCATGAGTCCAATCGCAGAACTGTTCATTGATTGATCTTCTAATCGATCTCGTTGAATTTATATTTTACTATAAAATTCCTAGTACTTCTACCAAAACTCATAATTATAATATAAAATTATTTTCAGACACAATTCTCGTTCAAGATTTTTCAACCACTTGCAACGTGTTATATATATATATATATATATATATATATATATATATATATATATATATATATATATATATATATATATATATATATATATATATATATATATATATATATATTTATATATATATATATATATATATATATATATATTTATATATTTATATATATATATACAGATGTTGGACATTTCAAATTATTTTCTAAACTATTAAGGGTTTTTTTTAGTGTAGGGGCACGAATTTCGGAGGTTTTTTTTTCCAAGTAGAACTGCCAGATTATTTATCAGCAACGATGACAACTTTTCGGTTTCTTCTCGGCGCTCGACGCCCGCCACTAGGTAATGCTAACTCGATAACCACCAAACGAAAAGAGTTGCGCGAGTGTATTTGTGTTTGGCGGCTGTTTCAATGCCTCAAGCGGAAACCATTTTCGAGCTGGTACTTTCTTGGTCGCTTTTTCAGTGGTGCCACTCTTCTTCCGATGGATTCGCCATAGCAGCGATGACCTGCTCCAAACGCTGTACGATTATAACTCTTCACTTTTTGTTTTTAAGAGGCTTTAAACTATTCAGTTCATTCGCCTCTAGACGATTATAACTGAATGGATTTCCGAGCGGCACTCGCTTATATACCGATTGGTGTTATCTCAATAGCCCGTTTTGAAAGCAATTTTAAGGCTATTGAATTTAGTTTTTGGTAACAAGCATATAACGCGTAGACATTTTATATTTCAAATGAAGAGGTTATAATACCATTTCGTTCAGTTTGTTTAGGAGCTTTTAACGTTCAAAATGGTTCTCCGACGTAACGCTTTCGTTTTCGAAACTTTGAACTCAGTATAGGAATGTATAGAAATGAAAGACGTAGTCCTGCGTCGAAACATTTATGTAAGGATGAATAGGACCGGTGGCTTCACTCGATTATTCCTTAAGGTTGGCTCAAACCGTTTTTCAAAATTCTGGACTTCATTCGTAACTTCTCCCGAATAATGTACAATCACTGTTCGTTAGACGCGCTACTTTTTCGCATCAATCTTGCCTGCAAAAATCTCTGTGTTTGTGGCCAAGGTACACGTTGTTTGGTCGTGCGAGGTGTATCTTGTCGCCAGATCAAATTTAGAAAACTCCCTTCTGGCCCTTCGGGTGTTGGCTCGGTTAGACTTTCCTTACATGTCCCAAACGTATGTTTTGCTTAAAGCTATCGATCTTCGTGTGTGATTGTTCCTATATCCTCGTACTATCCTTTCGGTTCCCTTCTTACCACCAATAGAATCAGTTGAAATGTAAATACATATTAGATATAAGAATAGTTTTGAGAATTTAGTGAAATTATCATCATTTTTACAATCTCCTTATATCCCCTCCTTTTACAGTAGAAGATATGTCACCCTTCTAAACTCGAGTCGAGCGTGAGTAATCGGTGACCCTTCGCGACAACATCGAGTCTCACTCGTGGTGTACTTGCATAACATAGGGCGCTAGAACGCTCAGCGGAGTAGTGACATCACTTGATGTGTGACGTATTAAATAATAGGCTGAGGGGTTAAGGGAATAATTTTATGTATTAGTATTAAAATAAAGGGCCCGATCACGAACGTCATTTCACGGTGAAAACGAAAAGAATTGTATATGATTTGTATGCATTTCATTCCGTTTTCGTGATCCGGCCCAAAGTCAAGAGTTTGGCTCTTTAAAACATATGTGACTAAGTAATTGAAACTTCAGCATTGATTTTTTTTTGTTCTTTAATTTGAATTTTTATTCATAATCATCGTACTCATTTTTTTCTACATTTGATTTATTTCCCATTATTAATGGTTCTCAGCATTATTATTCCGTTATCTATATTCCGCTATAAGCGCTTTTCTATTTTTATTACTATTTTTCCCGATTGAAGGCTTACCTCGTAATGTCATGTGTTCCTCATCCCACATTTATACCATTTAGGACAATGTGAAACGATGCAAATATGTATTTGATGTTCTACACTCTGCCCTTACTTCCTTGAATGGGTTTTCCTTGTTTATTAATTTTGATTTTGCTTAAACTACACCAAGTTTTGCACCATCTTCGAATGTGTATGTTTTCGGTTGTTTGTTTGTTCGCTGCGTGCTCCTTCCTGTCTAGAAAGAACTAGGACATTTGGTCCCGGATTTTGCGTGTGTGTGTGTGTGTTTTATATGTTTATGTTATTCCACTATCAATTCTATATGTAAAATGCCATTATTATTCTCCCATAGGTGGATATTTTCGTTTTGTTTAGTGTTTGTCATTATTAGCTATTATCACTAACTTTTACATTATCTTTACGGCTAACACGATGTAGTTTTTGTGTTCTCTTCAATTTTACAACTTAAATACTCCTTTGGCGTTTGTTTACAACTTTTGGATTTCTTTCCGTTTATCCAAAGAACGAATGAAGACAAACAAAATGGAAAAACCTAACAGAAATCTATAGTTTCGTTTTTTAAATGCTTTTTCGTCCCTTCTCCTCTAGCTTATGTTTTATTGATTTATTTCTACCGCGGGAAGTGATTGTATGCTTTGAATCTTAATTTCCTCCTCCTCCCAGTATGATTTGCCTAGCATAAAAGGGGAACAAGCAGTGAACAATTGAATTGTTTCGTTCTAAAGGAAGCCAATAACAACAACATCGGAGCTTCCGATTCAATAACATATCGGCCAACGCTGCTCGTGCTGCGATCAATTTTCATTAATGTCAAATAGTGGAATCAAATACATCGAGATGCCAATTATGTTTGTTTAGTCTCTTCTTCGTATTGTTGCGCGTCTCTGTGTAAAATGTTTTGCAATACATTTAATACCTAAGCTCATTGTTTCTGTGTTTGGTTGGATTTGTTTTGCTGGATTGAAGCAATGCCAATCCGGTTATGATTTTGTGCGTGCAATTACCGCCGCACCGCCTCGAGGGCATGTTGAGGATGTGTGTTTCTCTGCGTAAGGATGTATTAGCGTAATCAAGTTTTACCCTTTACGGCGAGATTTTCCTTAACAAGCCTAATGGTTTTTGTTTTTCTGAACAATAGGTAATTTACATTGGTAATGTCAGCGATAACAAGTTTGATTGCAAGGAAACAGTTCTAGTTTCCGTGCAAATGACTGTGCAGCGTTCAATTCTATCCGTAGTATGAAGTATTGAGTTGGGTGGTACTCATTCCAACTTTCGATGCGTCTTATTTGAGTCTAGTGGAGTCAGTTGCGGAAAGTGCGCTACAGTCATACTGTCTATTCGATAAGTTTCTACACTATTGAGCCGCGTTTAGGCTTGTGATATATCGCGCGAAACAATTACTATTTTGGATTTTAGTTTTTTAGAGACACACTGTGATTTATATCACGATGAACGTTCATAAACTGTGTGAATCTCGAACTTTATTTTCGTGAAAACACACTATTAGGAAGGAAAAGGAAAATCCTACGCGGAAAGCGTTAGGATGTCTTGTTTCAAGGGTATGTGGCAGAGTGAAAGACACCTGTGTAAAATTGTCTCCTGTCGTTCGAGTGCTAGGAAACAGATGCCGGAAATGTAAAATGTGATTGGGATTGCTTTTATTTTAACATTTCCTCTTCCCACAACTCACCCGTTGTTCCTTCAAGGTATGTATTTCTCCCGAGTTGTGGCACCTCCTTTCCCGTCTAACGTCTGTACATGATAACAGGGAAATAAGATTTGTTTTGACGATATTATTTAATTTGTCAGATTGTGTCTAAGCTGACATCGGTCTTGCCTCCATATTGCAGCCAGACATTTGATACAATATTTGAAATATATATGGTGTGAAATGGAAATGTAAGAAGTGAGCATGTTACGGAAAAAAGATTCTGAATGCTTATGATTTGATTATTTCTCGATAGATCGCAGACATGTACTCACAATAATGAAAATTATATGTTTTCTGAAATTTGTTTTGTGAACGAAAATCCCACATTCTGATTGGTCCATTGACATGAGCAATTTGTGCTCTACCAAACGTGTCGGCAAAAATGAACAGGCAATGTAGCGGCGAGCTGACGAGGGTATAAATACTGTAACTCTGTGATTTCTCTTTTAGTTTTATCCAGGAAGATGCCAAGCCGCCTTCTTTTTGTAGCTAGAATAGAAAATCATAATCATATAGCGAATTCGTTTTTGTTCAGTTTCAACCCCAGTGCCACACTAACTGCTGTCAAAACGTTTTTTTATTCACTCAGTTTCAACCTAGTATCGCACTAGGTTCGCCCCGAAAGTTATTAGTTTCGCACTGTGATGTTTCAAGGGTTGGCACTTAGGTTCACCAATTCAACTATACTGCACTGTCAAATTCCGAGTATTGTTTTGGAAAATCTAAAAATAAAGACTATGAAAATGTAAAACCTTTTTTGCTTTTGCTTTTGTATTATTGGAATCGTTATCCAATTCGGATCCTGATTTTGAAGAGTATATTCGCGTAGACGGCATTAAGCTTCGTGTGCTTTCATTGAGAGGCGAAAATAATGATGGAAATTCAGGTGGACTAAACATACTTTCAAAATCAAATTATGAATGAAAATTTATTTCAACGTATCGAATATTTATTTTATGTGATGAAATAAGAGGTTTTTTTTATCGATATCGCAGAAGCATATTGACCGAAAACTGTGTCCAATGATGGTTTTATATTATAATAGTAATTACAGGGAAACTTCGATATAACGTACCCTCGTTATAACGTACCCTCGATATAACGTCACTCGATATAACGTATATTTTACCTCGATATAACGTACACATTTCCAAAGTGTAAAGAAATTTTTTTTTCAATATTTTTTTTCTGATAGAACAATGAATGCTAAAAAAAGTTTTGTACCTTCAATCAATCCCGAAATACAGCTGGTTTTGTAATTCCGGATTCTAAATGAATCAAGTTTTAATCAACAGTACGAAGGGAAACATCATGAGAAAGGCTGGCTTCGTTTTCTGATTGAAGTTATTCATTAACTGTACTAAAACAGCAACACAATAATGTATTATAGACTACGTTTGTGAGTACTTTATTATGCTTCGATATAACGTACAATTCGGTACAACGTACAATTTTGAAAGTGAAATGTACGTTATATCGAAGTTTACCTGTATTTGTGGAACAAACAGGAAATGCATCGACAAATGGTTGAGCGAGTGTCAGGACTTCATGTGTTAGGTAATCAAACAATATGAAGTAAAAAAAATCATTCAAACTTTTATATTTTTACACTGCCCTTGACCCTTTTGATCTGATGAAGAATAATTTACTTCCCAAGCACTAATATCGCCACCAGACGTAGACACTGTACATTTTTCGTCGCAAATATAAACAAATCATACTATATAACGCACACCAACAAACCATCGCATTCGTGAAACTGAAAACGTTTTTTTTATAACAGAGTCAGTTTGGCACTAACTCAGTTTAAAAAAAACGGGTGGGTAATGGCGGGGACATAACCGGAGAGACGTAGGACTACACCAAGGGGTGTCCATTATTCGAATATCATGGAGCACAGATCCCAGAATGACCAACTTTTCATGTACAAAATTACAGAAAAAAATCAAAGGATAAAATAAAACCTCAGCACTCAGCAAACACTCAAACGTTTAGATTCAAATACGAAAAAATCAAAATTTGTCTTGCAAATGTCGTGCGGTGCAAATGTTGTAGGGGTTATTGCTCAGCCGGCAACGAACACACACTTGATGGCAAGCATATCGTAATAGGAATTTACCGTCTGGTATCGTGAAATAATTGGGCTTTGCACTCCTCATGAATAACTGTGTTCTACTAGTCAAGTCCTTCATTTGATACCCATATTGATGGGGTTTAAATATGTAATTCGCCATTTTGTGGTGGCGGCCAGTTTGGATTTGCATTTTTCATAAATAACTTTGTTCTACTAGTCAATCCCTTTTATTTGATACCCATATTGATGGGGCTTTGAGAAAATATGTAATTTGTAGCGGTCGCCATCTTGGATTTTGAAGATCATGAAATACGCAGTTTTATAATGATTGCAGAGATATAGGTGTGTTCCAAATTTGAGATCAACCGGTCAACAGGAAAGGGGTCAAATTTCAATTAATGTGGTACAGAGCCATAGATAAACATGTTACATACAAACATACAAATATGTCACAGTTAAATAAAACCGTTTTAAAACTCCAGCATTCTATCAAATCGAGCGCAATTAGCCACTCATTCACCCGGCGTGACGTTTCCACCGCTTTTAACACACTTCGATAAGCTCTCCTGCTCCACATCACATTGAAACTCCTGTCTCTCACTCTTGCGGTATCGCACCGCATCATCCCCGCCAAAGGCAGCGATATCTCTTATGCTGAAAATCAATTTCAAGATAGCGTTTTTCCTACTTGGCTTCGGATGATAGAATGTGGCCAAGCACCACCATCGCTCACTTTATATAGCCATATAGTTAACGTTGTAGCGACCGCCTATATTTATTTATAATCTCTTTTTTGTCTCCCTCCTTCACCTTATCCATACGTTTCGCCCGTACCCGTGGTTGCTTGTAATGAATAGCTGTTTGCTGCGGGAGCGCAGACAAAATGTATGGGAAAGTAGGGAAATCTTTCTTCCAAATTTTCATCAATTTGAACATTATATGAGGTGAAGAACCGTAATTTGTAGCATATAAACAATTACTGAGGATATTTCCTATCAATGTGTGTATTTGGAACCAAAATACATTCATTAATTGAGGAGGTATTAGCGTTCAAAAACTGAACACTTTTTCACACCGAAATATTGAAATGGGCCCCTATATTGAAAGGTTAGACGTAGTCCTACGTCAAAACGAATTCGCTAATAGAAATCATAACCTAACATTAAAAATGAAGCGTTTCGTGCGTTTCTGCAACAGTAATTTTAACTGAAAATCACCAAATGAAACTTCCGGATGGTATCCGAACATCATTTTCCAAAAAAAAAAAAAATGAGTAGGTTATATCTATGATATAACCGCAAGGTTGATGTGGAACTACCTTAGCTTAGCAATCATTCGTTTGTATTGATTAAATTCTTGATTGAATGGAACAGTTTCCAAATTCAATTGAGTTCAATATATTTGCTCTGTGAGTGAAAAAAATGATTAAATGCCATGTAAAGTCAATCCATTCATTGTGATTGATTGTCCTTCGTTACAAGTAAATTTAATGACGGACCTTTTACGTTTGGTATGATGACTAGAACAAAATATATGTACGGAAGAATTATCAAACGTTTGATGAACCAGCCTAAGGCTGAAAATCTTTCCAATAAAGACAAAAAAAAATTATCAAACGATTATTTTATTTTACATTTCCCTCTGAAGTTTACATCCCAAAAGTGTACATACTTCTCGAATCTCGAATTTGCTTGAAACTGGGAAGTTCATTCGCTTCTAGTGTCTGCACGATTTTCCCAGGTTCCTAAGTTTAGAAGATCATGTTAGGACAGACATATTCCACTCTGCACAAAGGCAAGCGAGGACAAAAGTACTCGCAGTTTGCATTTATTTGCAGAGCCGATTTCCACAGAAACCTCGTTTTTGAAGTCTGTGTTAGGGAAACACATTTCAATCGGAACAAAAATACCCCCGATTTGTATGAATTCGCAATGCCGATTTCCCCACGCTCCATAGATTTGAAGTCTGTGTTAGGAAATCACATTCCAGTCGGAACAAAAATACCCCCGACTTGCATGAATTTGAAATACCGATTTCTCCAGGCACTAGGTTTAGAAATCTCTATTAGGGAACACATTTCGGTGGGAGCAAAAGCTCCCCCTACTTTCGTGTGTTCTTCTTCTTCTTTTTGGCTTTAAGAGGGTTTAAACTTTTCAGTTCATTCGCCTCTAGGCTCTTTCGTGTGTTTGCAATGCCGATTTCGCTGCTTGGTTTTAAAGTCTGTGTTAGGGAACATTTTTCGATGAGAACAAAAGTCCCCCTACTTTCATGTATTTGCAATGCCGATTTCCCCAAGGCTGCTTGGTTTTGATGGCTGTGTTAGGGAAACCGTAAATCGGGCCAATCAAAACGATGCAGTTAGGGCGTTTAGATAACGCCTAATATTTTACAGTTATTCAATTGTTTATCTAATGAAAAACAACATTTTGTTAGTTGCGATAGATGCGTAGAAATATTCCCTATCAAGTGATGCAAACATCTCTCCTATCCAGTACGAAATGTTCGAGCTATAAGCATTCGAAATCTTTAATTTTTTCCTGCATGTTCTGTGTTTAGGTTTTCATTTTACCCTCCATATATTCCGGTTAGACGTAGTCCCACGTCAAAAAACTATACAACGGAATCATTGGCTACAGCTCATTGCAAATGCTGAACATATTTGCATAAATATTGACTCCAAACAATAAACAAAAACGCTCAATTCGGATCGGTTGGGATAGGGTCTCCAGGGCCCTCGTTTCGTCCTAGACTGCGAGCAGCTAACATCGTATTCTGCTGAGATTCAATTTGAAAAACTTGATTTAGGCTTTGAACTACTTCGCTATGTGTCAATCATTGGCGCAACCTAGTAGAAGCATCCAGTACATTTACACTCTATAGAAAAAATAATAATGGACTGTGTACGCTTGTTGCTGGATTTTCTTCTCTGGTCCATGTCAAGTTGCATAGAACTTTTTATACGTTTGTGATTCAATAACTGGTCGTCGTCCAGAACAGTTCGGTTAAAATCTCCATCAGTAATCGGATTTTTTTTTCATAAACAATCTTTCTCAAGTTTAGAGATGATTTTTTTTTTGAAATTTCTTTCGTCCCATGTACTGGAATAAATTGCGTCTTGTATATTAAGTAGTATTTGTGGTTTGACCGTAGGGGAAGTGGGGATAAATTGGTCACGTGGAGTGAAGTGGTCACCTGCTTGTTTGGTAGTATAACTATTGATTATTGACACCGTATTGATAGCCATCTTATGTTTGAAGAATTTCATGACTTTTGAGTCACCCTGTACTTCGGTGGAGCTGTCGCATGTCGAAATATAAATAAAAACGAAAATCGCTCTCTCGGTAGACATTTGGCCGTAGTTTTGTGCGTTTCGAATTTAAGGAATTTCTGGTTCAATTTAGTTTATTTGACCTGATATTTTCGACAAATCAACAGTTTGGACGACTGTTCACATATTCTAGGGGAGGTGAAAAGATATTTTGTTCAATTTCATCGATTATTTCGCATATTTCGCATTTCGTTGTTTGGGGGGCAAAGTGGTCAGTGGAGGACTACTACTGACAATATTCTGTTTCAAAAGCTGGAATACCTTATCATCTTCTGCTCATGAAGGGTCTCTCTTATGGTTTCGACCCAGGAAAAATATGCCACTCCAACCAAATTCAAGCCTCATTATGATAAACGTTATTACTACGTTTTTGTACTTATGAGAATATTTCAATTACGACTCTAGGTGAATAGGCCTAGTTCATTTGATACATGTACCTACTATTTCAATAATTATTTAAACAAATTTGGCTAAGAAAACACGCATAAATCTATCCCTACTAGTGTGTTATGAGCGAGTGACAACTTTGCCCCCCACTGGTGACCACTTTACCTCATCACTAAAAAAATTTTGGTTTTTTCTACTTTTTTTTCTAATAATGAAAAATGTACTATTTTCAATTTTCATAATAAAAACCGCTTACTATCTTGAACTACAATAAGTTGAGCTACAATATTCTTCGAAGAACGGAAATTTTTGTGGGATGTGGACACAGGAAATGGGCATGTTTCTTAGGGTAATCACATTCCCCCCAGTTCCTATGTGGTTGGCCGTATATAGCTTCCCGATGATGGAAGATGAACAGACGTTGCACTCCGTGACTCGCATGTCTTCCACAGATTCATGTAAGGATGTAATGATGACTCAGAGGAAAAACTTTTGAATAGTAATGTCTTCAACCCACTGGCACGGTGAACTATAGAGTGTCAATCGATTTCGTAACTGACCCTGACTAATCCTGAAATCCAGTCTGCAAAGTCTGCTTGGTAGTGAGTTTTTGTTTGAGAAAGAACGAAACATTTTCGCCCAGGATGCGTATATAATAAGGTGGAAGACGGAAAGCCGAGTCGAGACGTTGTCAATTGTCACCCTTAAGCCGTTTTATGCTAAGCGTTCGAAAAATCGAACAACAACTTTGATAATTTTTCATGGCTTTGGAAAACAACCATATGGTAAGGTTTTGGCATCAAATGATAGCTTAGTCTATTAGCTACCACTTACTATCAATTTCATTCAATTTTGTATAACTTTATTGGGAAATATAACTAAATGTAACTATGTGCGGAAAGTACATAACCTCACATAACGCAACAAAAAAACAAAACCTTATAAAATTCAAAAATACATGAACGTTTCTACTGTATTACTTTGGTAAAAGATTACTCATTGTGATTTAGGAAAGAACCCGTTGGATTGAACCTTCTACAGGTTCAAAAATGTTGGTTTTGTCCAATGTGTTTGTTTGGCGATTTTTTTATTTTTTGTCATTTTCCGGAAAACGGAAGAACGCATAAAAATAATTCTTGAAGATTACGCCAATAATCAAAATTACACCAATGGCTTTTGTTAGAAAAATATTTTTTACATCAAATGCTCTCACGCTAAAGGTCACGAGTTCAATTCTCACTCCCGACATTCTTCCAAAAATGGAAGCAAAAAGTGTTGAACCTGCCAAATGAGTTGAAAATCACTATAATACAGATATAATAAAAAAAAACAAAAATTAAAATTTGACATTGTCGTTTTTCCGTCTGGAAAGTTGACAGAAAAATATTTTGAGATGACAGTAGATCTCAACGTTTTGCGCAATTTGAAGACATTTGGCATCAACTTTTTTTGGAATCCCCGATTTCATGTACCATTTATCATGGACGACGCTTGATGGAACGAGACCTGAAGAGCTACGTCGCCGAAAAGCGACCGACCAACAAAAAAGACGACTTTAGTTTGCGAGGGAACATGTCAACATTTCGCTGGAGTTCGGGAAGCGCGTTATTTGATCGAACGAGTCCAATTTCGAGCTAATAAGCAAAGGCGGCTCGGAGTGTGGCGGAATGAGGGTCTCCGGTGCTGTGCTGGAAGCATCATGTTGGGACATTTTGTGCGAGGATCTGGAAGAATCCATGCTGAAATCCATGTTATTACTGGAATGACAAAATGATCTACTAATTATCCATTTTTACGTGATATTGACTGGAATACTTGAAGTTTGAAAAACAATGGAACATTTTGATTTCAGATGGGGTAGATTTTTTTGCGCCAATCAGTTTGTGCGCCAACTCGCTAGACTAGACTAGATTTTCGGACTGGGGTGTTCTCAAGCAGCTTGCTGGCTTACCACAACGTAGATGTGGGAGTGTTAACGAAACTCGGCTCAACCCGTCGGCAATTTGTTCTCTCCCAGCTCGTATTGTAATCCGGCTGGATCGTCCCAACTCCAGAGGTGGCGATGTTGCAGTCATTGTTAGGTATGACATCCCTTACGAGATCTTCCCACATCCGAACATCAGCATTATCAAAGCGGTTAGGGTTAAAATTCATACTAGCCTACAACCGATTCTGCTTCGTGGTGGCCGGTGACATCTACGCTCGTGTTATATTGTGGCGCAATTGCAGGTGAAATAAGAATGGAAACCCATTTGATAATCACCTTAGTGCTGGAATGTCAGGTTTGGAATCATGCAAGCCAGTCACCCACCCAAACAAAACTTAGTTCACAACCCGGATCATCGGGTTAACTCCGACTTGGCGTTTCCACCACCTGTCGAAGCCATCGATAATGCTCTGGACGTGTTTGACGAAGCCGTCTACGCTGCCGAAGAACCCTGCATCAACTTATTCCAGAAAGATAATCTATTGTTCTTCACACATCTAATCGGCTGCTCATACAGCAACGTAATACAGTCAGTTGGCAATTCCTTAGATCCGGTTGCCTCCTAAAGGTGCTATCGAATAACTGCGAGATCACTCCAAGGCGTTTTGGGAGATTACCCATATACTCAAAAAACGACCCGTTACAACCCCACAACTAAAGGAAAGCACCGGTTGTATGTTAGTGCCCCGGATAAGAGATTACCACGTCATCGCCAGCAAACTCGTCGAGGCGCATAGCCTTGATACATGTTGGTATAGTGAGTTCACACGAACCCGCAGGGTAACGCACAATCTAACTATTTGGCAAGCTTATCGCTTTTTGACCGTTATTTTCGCAAGATGTTGCCAACTCCGCCTGCGAATGACGGATTTCTATAGTAACATGTCCGAAGAAGAATTTGATTGCAACCCCTAACTTGCACAATGAGAATGATTTGCTACTCGTCATTCGGTGTGTTCTTTGTGAAATTTCGCTGGTTCAGGTCAATCACGGAGAGCGACTACGAAGTATACAGTCTATGTCGATGAACGGCATATTATTATGCCAGAGAAATTCGTCTTCCGGAAGGGGAACTCTACCGTCCAACAAGTAGTGCGAGTGGGGAACATAATTCATTGGAACAAATATTCTACTTGATCCGGGAAATGCATTCGACAACGTCTAGCACAACAGGCAATTCTATATGCTATTACAGACGAGCTTTCCAGGCTATATTATAAGGATGGCAATAAATTATCTTCATTGATCGCAGGTACCTTCTCGGAGATGAAAGCAGCTTCAGGTGGCGTGCCACAAGGTAGGCGTATTGGATCGCTGCTTTACAATATCTAATAATCATACGTCCCGCAACTTTCTACTGTTTGTATTCGGGTTTTGTACGCAAAAGACAGCGGAATAATTTCCAACGATCGTCTCCCGAAGAACTACCGATCGAGGCTGCAGTGTGGCACTACGAAAGTTCATTGAATACCATTGAATGTTCCGCGGTCTTATATGAGGGGCTCAGAATGACAGTGGTGTAAGTGATTAGATCGATTTCTCCACATCGACTCTCTCTTTTGGTCATAGCTTAGCCTCAAATACATTCTCTGCTGTATTTGACAATGTGGAAGATAGGTCAGAACCTCACCTATCAGATTCTATAGCAAACTTAAATTGGAACGTTTTTGCAATTGAGTTATTAACTAAAGAAAAACATCGATTTCTCTACATCGACTCTCTCTTTTGGTCATAACTTAGCTGCAAATACATTCCGTACTGTATTTGGCAATGTGGAAGATAGGTCAGAACCTCATCTATCGGACTCTATAGCAAACTTAAATTGGAACGTTTTTGCAGTTGAGTTATTAACTAAAGAAAAAGTTGATGAAGAGAAATCGATCAAGTCACTTACACCCCTTGCATTCTAAGCCCCTCATATATATTTGTTCGGTTTCCTAGCAACGATGAAGTACGAGAAGCGTGTGGCAACTGCCGCGTTATTTAAGTGTGGGAAGACGACGATACAGATTTACAAGCTGCTCAAATCGCTTTCTAACAATGAATGGTTCGTGTTCTGTACACTACAACGATACAAAGAAACAATTGATGTGGGAGATAGACAGATGGGGGCGTCCGAGGTCGGCACGACTGCAGAATGTTATCCATGCCATTCGTGAACGTGTGCGACGCAATCATCTTCGCGAAAAAAAGAGTCTTGCAGTTGGTGCAACAATTGTGGATTGGTCGATTTCGCAGTCCTACGTTAACAATACGATCGCGTCT